>NW_026926075.1:0-10650 GCF_032062105.1 Saccostrea cuccullata | reverse complement strand
TATGACTCGGACAAAACTTTTTTGAAAAAAGCGGAAATCGGACATAACTGACGACCGGAAGTGAATTTTGAAAAACTGAAAATTGCATTTGAAAGATATTTTAACTCTCTATCATCCCTGAAAATTTCATCTGAATCCGTCCAGTCATCTCTGAGAAATCGTCGAAAATAAAAAGGGAAAAAAAAAATAATAAAAAGAAAAAGAAACAGTAGAATCACTATAAGGTCTTCCGTCTGAAACGGAAGACCTTAACTAGGGCTAATTGTAACGGGGACCGTTACAGATGTTCCCCAAACGCTCCCCAACTCCCTTTTGGTGCCATATTTCCTTAAGCTCTATTAAATAAGACATACTTTGTGCAATTTAGACTTAAACAACGTTTTCCCAGAAGACAACAAAATATATTTAAATTTTAGCATGACATGCGAGCTCATGTGAATGCATGTGGGTAATGATCATATCATCTTTTCTACACTATGTATATATATTCAAATAGACTTAATATCAAAGCATTTAATCCAGAAGTATTAAAAAATACACTAATTCAAGCATATTTTAATTTTACTCATTTCACGTGCACACACGTGCAAGCATGTGCATGATGACCATACCTTCTTGTAGGGGTCCATTATGTCTATCAATATTCTAAATACCATCCTATTTCGTTGAAAACCAAGGGAGTTATAACCATTTAAAGTTTAAGCCAATCAGATTTCAGCGCACGTGCATGCGTGTGATTTAATGACAATTGTTATATATCGTATTGTAGGACATCCTATTGTATGCTTATGTTTTAAATTTCAAAGCATTTCGTCAAAAAACGGAAAAGATATTGACATTTTTGTTTCAGCCAATCAGAGTGAAGAACACGTGCACGCACGTGCATGACGACCATACCATCTTGTTGGAGTCTATTATGTCTGTCTATGTTCTAAATCCGATCCTGTTTGGTTGAAAAACAAGGGAGTTATAGCCATTTAAAGTTTAAGCCAATCAGATTGCAGCGCACGTGCATGCACATGTTTTCACGACAACTGTTATATATCATTTTGTAGGACATCCTAATGCATGACTATGTTTAAAATTTCAAAGCATTTCGTCAAAAATTGAAAAAGATGTTGCGATTTTTGTTTCAGCCAATCACAGCAAAGCACACGGGCACGCATGTGCATGCATGTGCATGACAATTACTCCACCTTGTAGGAGTCCATTATGTCTGTCTATGTTCTAAATTCCATACTGTTTGGTTGAAAAACAAAGGAGTTATAGCCATTTAAAGTTTAAGCCAATCAGATTGCAGTGCACGTGCATGCGCGTGTTTACATGACAATTGTTATATATCATATTGTAGTACATCCTAAAGTATGCCTATGTTTTAAATTTCATAGCATTTCGTCAAAAAACAGAAAAGATATTGAGCTTTTTGTTTCAGCCAATCAGAGCGAAGCGCACGTGCATGCGCGTGAGTTCGTGCTAATTTGACAGTGTCACATTATCTACAGTATTAATATATCTTTATATGATGAGTTTCAAATCATTTCATCGAAAAATGTAAAAGTAATAGCTATATTAAGTATATTAGTCAATTCACTCATTTCACGCGCACGCACGTGCATGCGTATGCGCGCAAAATGACCTTCGTTCCACACACCTACACTACACACCTATTAACCCTAAAAAGGTTTTAGGTCAGTTGGGTGAACAGTTTCTGAGAACACTCGCGGACAAAAAAAGTACCGGAGAAGAAATAAGAAAAAAAACTAGTGCTAATTGTAACGGGAACCGTTACAGATGTTCCCCAAACGCTCCCTGACTCCCTTCTCGTACCATATTCCCTGTAATTTTCATTAAAGAAGGCAAAATCTATGCATTTAAGACGTAAACAACGTTTTCCCAAAAGTATACCAAGTATTTCAAATTTAAGCAATGCAGGCGTGCGCATGTGATTGCATGAGCGTAATGACGATATCATCTTGTCTACACTATTTTACTCATATGCATGTGCACGCCCGTGCATGATGACCATACCTTTTTGTAGGAGTCCATTATGTCTATCTATGTTCTTAATCCCATCCTGTTTGGTTGAAAAACAAGGGAGTTATAGCCATTTAAAGTTTAAGCCAATCAGATTGCAGCGCACGTGCATGCGCATGTTTTCATGACAATTATTATATATCATATTGTAGGACATCTTAAAGTATGCCTATGTTTTAAATTTCAAAGCATTTTGTAAAAAAACAGAAAAGATATTGAGAGTTTTGTTTCAGCCAATCAGAGCAAAGCGCACGTGCACGCACGTGCATGCATGTGAATGGTGACCATACCATCTTGTAGGAGTCCTATATGTCTATCTATTTTCTAAATCTCATGCTGTTTGGTTGAAAACCAAGGGAGTTATAGTCATTTAAAGTTTCAACCAATCAGATTGCAGCACGCGCACATGCGCATGCTTTCATGAAAATTCTTTTATATCATGCTGTAGATATTCATAATGTAGGACTATGTTCAAAATTTCAAAGGATTATGACAAGAAACAAGAAAGATATTGAGACTTTAGTTTCAGCCAATCAGAGCGAAGCGCACGTGCATGCGCGTGAGATCTTGCTATTTTGACCATGCTATCTTGTCTATACTTCTAATGTATCCTTACATTATGAGTTTCAAAAAATTTCATCAAAAAATAGAAAAGTTACTACAATATCCATTATATTGGTCATTTCACGTGTTGCACGTGCACGCTCTTGCAAGCACGTGCGCGCAAAATGACCTTGATTCCGCAAATCTACATAACATGTCTACTGACCCTAAAAAGGTTTTACCTACATCGGACGAACAGTTTTCAAGATCACTCACGGACAAAAAAGTACCCAGGAAGAAGAAGAAGAAGAAGAAGAAAAATAATAATAACTAGTGCTAATTGTAACGGGGACCGTTACAGATGTTCCCCAAACGCTCCCCAACTCCCTTTTGGTGCCATATTCCCTGTAAGCTTCATTAAATAAGACAAACTCGATGCATTTAAGACTTGAATAACGTTTACCCAAAAGTGTACCAAGTTCATTCAAATTTTGCGTGCGCATGTGAATGCATGTGCGTAATGACCATATCATCTTGTCTACACAATCTATATATTTTAATATACTTAATATTAAAGTATTTAATCCAAAAGTATTAAAAAGATACGCTCATTCAAGTGTTTTTTTTGATTTTGCTCATTTCACGTGCACGCACGTGCATACATGAGCATGGTGACCATACCTTCTTGTAGATGTCCATTACATCTATCTATCTTCTAAATCCCACCCCGTTTGGTTGAAAACCAAGGGAGTTATAGCTGTTTAAAGTTTCAGCCAATCAGATTGCAGCGCACATACATGCACGTGTATGCATGTGCATGGTGACCATATTTTCTTGTAGTAGTCCAGTATATCTATCTATGTTCCAAATCCCATCCTGTTTGGTTGAAAATCAAGGGAGTTATAGCTATTTAAAGTTTAAGCCAATCAGATTGCAGCGCACGTGCATGCACGTGTTTTCATGATAATTGCTATATATCATGTTGTAGGATATCCTAATGCATGGCTATTTTCAAAATTTCAAAGGATTTCGTCAAAAAACAAGAAAGATATTGAGACTTTAGTTTCAGCCAATCAGAGCAAAGCGCACGTGCATGCGCGTGAGATATTGCTATTTTGACCATGTCATAATGTCTATGCTACTAATATACCCTTATATTATAAGTTTCAAAGCATTTCATCAAAAATTTAAAAAGTTACGCCTATATCATCAATTAAATCGGTCATTACACATGTTGCACGTGCACGCTCTTGCAAGCACGTGCGCGCAAAATGACCTTCGTTCCGCAAATCTACATAACATGTCTACTGACCCTAAAAACATTTCACCTTAGTCGGATGTATAGTTTACGAGATCATTCCCGGACAAAAAAGTACCCAGGAAGAAGAAGAAAAATAATAATAATAACTAGAAACTCTTGTTGCTACAGCAACAAATAAGGTCTTCCGTTCTCCTCTATTTATCTGTATGCAGGATGTTTTTTTCTATTTTGAAAAAGACAGACATATAATAGACTAGTAGACTAATTGTTCAGTGAACAATTATCGGCCTTTCTACCTTTTTAAGCATTTCAATATCATTTGGGCTGAAAGAAGTAGAAAAAAGCAAGACAATACATAAAACAGGAAAATTCTCATTTCTCTACTAGGATTTTAGATCGGGCTCGCAGTTGGTATAAATATACTCTAAACAGACTTCCTGGATTATACGAGTCGACTCGGTGACAATCACGATTTCATTGATCACGCAAAGAGAGCACGTTCAAAACACTGTAACACGCTCCTAGGTGTCTATATGAGCTTGAATGAGATTGTTTTCGAGTTAAGATGTAAGGGGTAGGGTCTGATTAAAATTATCATATACATAATAATATGATTAACTTGCATTTGATCTGCGCATCAAGACGGAAGCGTAAGTGAAAACGTTGTGAAATGTCCCATGTGTACCTGCATCATATGTGCATTATACTGTACATGTATTAAAGAGATGTTTGAAAATATCCGATTTGAGTTGTTTTATGTTTGAAATGGATGGCAATAAATTATTTAAGAGCATGTGAGAAACATGAGCGAGAGATGCAAGGCAGTTTGTAATTATGGAAAAGGAAAACAGAGAATCGGGTTCGGGTTTTAACATTCCTGACCGAAATAGGCATGAAATTCAATGAAAGTAGCATAAATAAAATTCCAAACATGTATTTCTAGATGGGAAACACAGGGAAGAAATGTGTATTTCTTTTTACTATAATGCTGAAAGTAACTATTTCTAGGGATTGTGTTATTCTAGAAAAAAAAATCAAATTTCAAATGAAATCAAGATTCATTCCATTAATTTTACATCCAAATAAAATTGAAATAAATTCCATACACTAAAGAAAGCAAGAAAACTTGGTATTAAAATGTCGTAATAGAGCAGGAGAATCGAATGATATTAACAAAAATTGCAGAAATAGCCAATACGGGCTTTAATTAATTTTTATGCTCAGCAATACAAAATTTCAGACAGAAAAAAAATGCCGATTTTCTCGATTTTCACTAGAATTTCATTTTATTTTAGAGACTCACCTTAAAACTCTCAGGACACTTCCTTTAAGGTCATTTCTTCTTTTTACTCCGAATCTAATGTCGATATATCGTGTCGTTTGACTTGAATACATTTTCTCTATACTGCTGGTGATTTTTTTTAAGAACGGAGGGGGGGGGGGGGGATATAAGCATTTGTTAGAGTAAGAGTTGCAAATACCTCAACGACATTAAACTTGATTGTGACCTTTGGATCAATAGGGGGTCATTTATCAAGGTCAAAGTTATCCAAATAAGAGAGAGAGATAAACTTGAGATTAACACTTGAAGCTGAATCTAGATAAAGGTAACGAATATTTCTTTATTACTTTTTGAGTAAGGGGCAAAGGTCAAATGTCAAAGGTCAAGGTCATTTGGATTTTAAGCTTAAATCGACAATTTCTCTAGTTTTCCAATGACTTTCACCTACTCTTCAAGGTCAAAGTTCAAAACATCTCATGCAGTTGTGAGTCATGGACATTTTCTCTACAACATGCCGTTCAAAGCGAGGTAACTGCAATTTATCTAAGCTATCTAAATCGCGTAGAAATTGATTTGGTAGGGAAAAATCGCTATTTCCTAGATTCATATGATGAAATGAATATTCCATGTAAATAAAATTGAAATAAACTCTACATACAAAGGAGATCAAGAAAACTTGGTATTAAAATTTCGTATTTGAGCAGGAGAATCGAATGTTATTGACAAAAAGTGAAGAAATACCCAATACAAGCTTTAATTAATTTTCATGCTCATAAGCACCTAAATTTCAGACAGAAAAAAATGTAGTTGTTGCCGATACTCATTATATACTTCAGAGACTCACTGTTAAACACTGAGGACACTTTCTTTAATGTGTCTTCTACTGCCATCCTTAAACTCTTTCATGTCGATCTGTGGCGTCGTTTTAACTGTAGCAAAATTTTCTAGGTTCCTATTAATTTAAAAAAAAAGGGGGGGGGGTATATAAGCATTTGTTAAAGTGAGAGATGTAAACATCCCCACGGACTCAAGCTTGATTGTGACCTTTGGGTCAATGGGGTCAAAGGTCAAGGTCATTCAAAAACCTTTTAAACTCGACTTAAACACTTGAAGCTGTATCAAGCTAAAAAATAACTCTTGGGTAAGGGTCAAAGCAAAGGTCAAGGTCAAACATCAAACTCAAGGGTCAAGGTCATGTGGCATATATAAGCAATTTAAATACTTTCCCAATGACCTTGACCTTTTGACCTTTGGTGTTGTTTTATTTCTTATAATTGGAAGTTTTCGCTGTTTTTATTTTTTTTATTGATTTTTGGTGGAGCTGACATATTTCAAAACTACTAATTAGTCGAATAAAGTAATGAAAAAAAATGGGAAAGATTAAAGTTGGAATTTTCGAATTTTCAAATCACATCCTGTGACGACCGGAAGAGACGGCGGAGACATTTATCCCTATATCTGTTGTTCACTCTTCAAGGTTTATTATTCATATAAGTTAAGTGTCTTGTTGTGTTACCATAACCAAGATCTGGCTATGTTAACTACTCAGTTTGAGGATAGGAAATCATGAGACCGGAAATCAATTTTTAACAGATATTTGTAGTTACTCTAGACATTTGCAGTCTGAATTACATGTTCTAAAATCATTACAAATACTCTTTCTATAAAAGATATTTATGGGAAGTATGAAACTCAATTTATGCAGTTTTTCTCTCATAACCAGAAGTTGCCGTTTTTGTTTCTGGTGGGATGGACATATATCAGAACAACCAATAAGATGCAATAATGTGATGCCGAGAAGTATTCCAAAAAGAAAAGCCGAAATTTATGATTTCTTTGATCACTTCCTGTGACGACGGGAAGTGACGGCGGACAATCTTATCCTAATTGTTTATGCCTATTCATCAAGATTAACCACTTTATTAAGTTTGGTGTCTTAATCTCTCACCGTTTACGAGATTTAGCTATGATAACTTCTCATTTTGAGGACGGGAAATCACGTGACCGGAAGTGAGTTTTGCAAAAATTCTTGATGTTAATGTAGACAGTTGCAGTCTGAACAACATATTCAAAAATCATCACAAATACTTTATAAATAAATGATATTTATTGGAAAGAAAAATACTGAAATTATGTAGTTTCCCTCTTATAACCGGAAGTTGTCTTTTTTGTTTCCGGTGGTAATGAAATATTTCAAAACTACAAAAAAGATGCTTTAATGTGATGCTAAAACAGTTTCATAAAAAAAAAGTTGAAAATTTTGATTTTTTGGATCACTTCCTGTGACGACCGGAAGTGACGGTGGATGATCTTATCACAGCTGATTTTGCCTACTCATCAAGATCTATCACTCTAGATAAGTTTGGTGTCTTAATCTCTTACCGTTTACGTGATCTAGCTATGATAACTTCTTATTTTGAGGACCGGAAATCACGCGACCAGAAGTGAATTTTACAAAGATATTTGACGTTACTGTAGACATCTGCATTCTGAACAACATATCCAAAAATCATTTCAAGTACATTACGTATAAAAAATATTTATGGGAGAGAAAAATACTGAAAATATGCAGTTTTTCTCTTATAACCGGAAGTTGTCGTTTTTGTTTCCGGTTGGATTGATATATTTCAAAACTACAAACAAGATGCTATAATGTGATGCAAAAAAAATTTCAAAAAAGAAAAGTTGAAATTTTTGATTTCTTTGATCACTTCCTGTGACGACCGGAAGTGACGGCGGACAATCTTAACCCAATTGGTTTTGCCTACTTATAAAGATCTATTACTCATATAAGTTTGATGTCTTAATCTCTTACCGTTTCTGAGATATGACTCGGACAAAACTTTTTTGAAAAAAGCGGAAATCGGACATAACTGACGACCGGAAGTGAATTTTGAAAAACTGAAAATTGCATTTGAAAGATATTTTAACTCTCTATCATCCCTGAAAATTTCATCTGAATCCGTCCAGTCATCTCTGAGAAATCGTCGAAAATAAAAAGGGAAAAAAAAAATAATAAAAAGAAAAAGAAACAGTAGAATCACTATAAGGTCTTCCGTCTGAAACGGAAGACCTTAACTAGGGCTAATTGTAACGGGGACCGTTACAGATGTTCCCCAAACGCTCCCCAACTCCCTTTTGGTGCCATATTTCCTTAAGCTCTATTAAATAAGACATACTTTGTGCAATTTAGACTTAAACAACGTTTTCCCAGAAGACAACAAAATATATTTAAATTTTAGCATGACATGCGAGCTCATGTGAATGCATGTGGGTAATGATCATATCATCTTTTCTACACTATGTATATATATTCAAATAGACTTAATATCAAAGCATTTAATCCAGAAGTATTAAAAAATACACTAATTCAAGCATATTTTAATTTTACTCATTTCACGTGCACACACGTGCAAGCATGTGCATGATGACCATACCTTCTTGTAGGGGTCCATTATGTCTATCAATATTCTAAATACCATCCTATTTCGTTGAAAACCAAGGGAGTTATAACCATTTAAAGTTTAAGCCAATCAGATTTCAGCGCACGTGCATGCGTGTGATTTAATGACAATTGTTATATATCGTATTGTAGGACATCCTATTGTATGCTTATGTTTTAAATTTCAAAGCATTTCGTCAAAAAACGGAAAAGATATTGACATTTTTGTTTCAGCCAATCAGAGTGAAGAACACGTGCACGCACGTGCATGACGACCATACCATCTTGTTGGAGTCTATTATGTCTGTCTATGTTCTAAATCCGATCCTGTTTGGTTGAAAAACAAGGGAGTTATAGCCATTTAAAGTTTAAGCCAATCAGATTGCAGCGCACGTGCATGCACATGTTTTCACGACAACTGTTATATATCATTTTGTAGGACATCCTAATGCATGACTATGTTTAAAATTTCAAAGCATTTCGTCAAAAATTGAAAAAGATGTTGCGATTTTTGTTTCAGCCAATCACAGCAAAGCACACGGGCACGCATGTGCATGCATGTGCATGACAATTACTCCACCTTGTAGGAGTCCATTATGTCTGTCTATGTTCTAAATTCCATACTGTTTGGTTGAAAAACAAAGGAGTTATAGCCATTTAAAGTTTAAGCCAATCAGATTGCAGTGCACGTGCATGCGCGTGTTTACATGACAATTGTTATATATCATATTGTAGTACATCCTAAAGTATGCCTATGTTTTAAATTTCATAGCATTTCGTCAAAAAACAGAAAAGATATTGAGCTTTTTGTTTCAGCCAATCAGAGCGAAGCGCACGTGCATGCGCGTGAGTTCGTGCTAATTTGACAGTGTCACATTATCTACAGTATTAATATATCTTTATATGATGAGTTTCAAATCATTTCATCGAAAAATGTAAAAGTAATAGCTATATTAAGTATATTAGTCAATTCACTCATTTCACGCGCACGCACGTGCATGCGTATGCGCGCAAAATGACCTTCGTTCCACACACCTACACTACACACCTATTAACCCTAAAAAGGTTTTAGGTCAGTTGGGTGAACAGTTTCTGAGAACACTCGCGGACAAAAAAAGTACCGGAGAAGAAATAAGAAAAAAAACTAGTGCTAATTGTAACGGGAACCGTTACAGATGTTCCCCAAACGCTCCCTGACTCCCTTCTCGTACCATATTCCCTGTAATTTTCATTAAAGAAGGCAAAATCTATGCATTTAAGACGTAAACAACGTTTTCCCAAAAGTATACCAAGTATTTCAAATTTAAGCAATGCAGGCGTGCGCATGTGATTGCATGAGCGTAATGACGATATCATCTTGTCTACACTATTTTACTCATATGCATGTGCACGCCCGTGCATGATGACCATACCTTTTTGTAGGAGTCCATTATGTCTATCTATGTTCTTAATCCCATCCTGTTTGGTTGAAAAACAAGGGAGTTATAGCCATTTAAAGTTTAAGCCAATCAGATTGCAGCGCACGTGCATGCGCATGTTTTCATGACAATTATTATATATCATATTGTAGGACATCTTAAAGTATGCCTATGTTTTAAATTTCAAAGCATTTTGTAAAAAAACAGAAAAGATATTGAGAGTTTTGTTTCAGCCAATCAGAGCAAAGCGCACGTGCACGCACGTGCATGCATGTGAATGGTGACCATACCATCTTGTAGGAGTCCTATATGTCTATCTATTTTCTAAATCTCATGCTGTTTGGTTGAAAACCAAGGGAGTTATAGTCATTTAAAGTTTCAACCAATCAGATTGCAGCACGCGCACATGCGCATGCTTTCATGAAAATTCTTTTATATCATGCTGTAGATATTCATAATGTAGGACTATGTTCAAAATTTCAAAGGATTATGACAAGAAACAAGAAAGATATTGAGACTTTAGTTTCAGCCAATCAGAGCGAAGCGCACGTGCATGCGCGTGAGATCTTGCTATTTTGACCATGCTATCTTGTCTATACTTCTAATGTATCCTTACATTATGAGTTTCAAAAAATTTCATCAAAAAATAGAAAAGTTACTACAATATCCA
>NW_026926074.1:0-104527 GCF_032062105.1 Saccostrea cuccullata | reverse complement strand
TTGTATGTGAAAAGATATCGAAGAAAAGGTGTTAGAAATTTTAAAATTCTCGACATGCCCATTTTTAAACCATAGCGAGCGTCGGTGTGCAGCACTTCCGGTAAAAATGAAATGCGTATGTCACATCTACAGACATTGCTCTATCATTGCTCAAAAAACTCAAGTTTCTATCTTAAGCCGTTTTTGAGAAAACTCGCGGACAAACTGACCCCCTGAAAATCACTAAATCGCAAAAATCTCAAAACCGGAAGTGACGTCATCAAAACAAAAAATTATATATCATGTTTGATTGATGTTCTATCAGTCCTGAAAGTTTCATGAAAATCGAGCGAGCCGTTTCTGAGAAATCGTGTACACAAAATCGGTAAGAAAAAAAACAATAAAAATAATAAAAATAGTGGAAAAGAAACCTAAGAATAACAAGAAGGTCTTCCGCTGAAGACGGAAGACCTTAACTAGTGCTAATTGTAACGGGGACCGTTACAGATGTTCCCCAAACGCTCCCCAACTCCTTTTTGGTGCCATATTCCCTGTAAGCTTCATTAAATAAGACAAACTCTGTGCATTTTTAACTTTAACAACGTTTTATCAGAAGAATACCAATTATACTCAAATTTTAGCATTGCACCCGTGCGCATGTGAATGTATGCGCGTTATGATCACATCATCTTGTCTACACTATCTACAAATTTTAATATACAATATATTAAAGCATTCAGTCAAAAAGTAAGAAAAATCACTCTTTCAAGTGTATTTTTCATTTCACTCGTTCCAAATGCACGTACGTGCGTGCACGTGCATGATGACCATACCTTCTTGTAGCAGTCCCTAATATCTATCTATATTCTAAATCCCATCCTCTTTGGTTGAAAAACAAGGGAGTTATAGCCATTTCAAGTTTAATCCAATCAGATTGCAGCACACGTGCATGCGTGTGATTTCATGATTTTTTTCTTTATCATATTGTAGGATATCCTAATGCATGACTATGTTTTAAATTTCAAAGCATTTCGTCAAAAAACAAAGGAGATATAGCCATTTAATGTTTCAGCCAATCAGATTGCAGCAAGCGGGCATGCGCATGCTTTCATGAAAATTCTTATATATCATGCTGTAGATCTTCATAATATGAGTCTGTGTTCAAAATTTCAAAGGATTATGACAAGAAACAAGAAAGATATTGAGAATTTAGTTTCAGCCAATCAGAGCGAAGCGCACGTGCATGCGCGTGAGATCTTACTTTTTTGACCATGTCATTTTGTCTATGCTTCTAATATATACTTATAATATGAGTTTCAAAGCATTTCAACAATAATTTAAATAGTTACGTCTGTATCAATTATATTGGACATTTCTCGCGTTGCACGTGCGAGCTCTTGCAAGCGCATGTGCATGCACATGCTTTCATGATAAATCTTATATTACAGGCTGTAGATCTCCCTAATGTATGACTATGTTCAATGATTTTATCAAAAGACAAAAAAGATATTGAGACTTTAGTTTCAGCCAATCAGAGCGAAGCGCACGTGCATGAGCGTGCGATCTTGCTATTTTGACCGTGTCATCTTGTGCATACTACTAATATATCCTTACATTATAAGTTTCAAAACATTTCGTCACAAAATAGAAAAGTTACGGTTATATCCATCATATATTGGTCATTTTAAGTTTTGCACGTGCGCGCTCTTGCAAGCACGTGCGCGCAAAATGACCTTGATTCCGTAAATCTACATAACATGCCTACTTACCCTAAAAAGGTTTCACCTAAGTCAGATGTGTAGTTTACAAGATCACTCGCGGACAAAATTTTCCCAGGAAGAAAAATAATAATAACTAGAGCAAAGCTCGTTGCAAAGCAACGAGTAGGTCTTCCGTCCGGTTTTGACCAGAAGTGACGTCAACAAATGAAAGCAAATGAGCTAAGTGGTCTCCATTGACTTTATAATTTTGATTTTGTATTTAAACCTTCAAAAATAAGCTATATTTGGCTACTTCCGGTCACTTCCGGTTTGACCGGAAGTGATGTCAACGGACAGAAAATGAAGTTTAATGCTTCCAGATACACATGTTACCCAAAAATATGTCAAGAACGGCAAAAATATGCATATTCTGACGACTTCCGGTATGACCGGAAGTGACGTCGCCGGACGTATTTTGACAGATTAAGCTTGACATTTTGAACAACTTTGCTTTTTAGACGTATAACAAATTCTCAATACTTTTTGAGATATAAATGAAAAACTTTCGGCCCCTCTAGGCCCTATATTTTAGGGGCCAGCCCTTTTTACGAGATATCATTTGAAAGATCATGTAATTCTACACTTCTTTTGTTCTATATGTCTTAACAAAATATTTGTATGTAAAAAGATATAGAAGAAAAGGTGTTAGAAATTTTAAAATTCTCGACATGCCCATTTTTGGACCATAGCGAGAGTCGGCGTGCAGCACTTCCGGTAAAAATGAAATGCGTATGTCACATCTACAGACATTGCTCTATCATTGCTCAAAAAACTCAAGTTTCTATCTTAAGCCGTTTTTGAGAAAACTCGCGGACAAACTGACCCCCTGAAAATCACTAAATCGCAAAAATCTCAAAACCGGAAGTGACGTCATCAAAACAAAAAATTATATATCAGCTTTGTTTGATGCTTTATCAGTCCTGAAAGTTTCATATAAATCTAGCGAGCCGTTTCTGAGAAATCGTGTACACAAAATCGGTAAGAAAAAAAACAATAAAAATAATAAAAATAGTGGAAAAGAAACCTAAGAATAACAAGAAGGTCTTCCGCTGAAGACGGAAGACCTTAATAATAATAATAATAGGGAAAAAGAAACCGAAGAATAACAAGAAGGTCTTCCGTTGGAGACGGAAGACCTTAACTAGATGAGATCTCGTTGCGAGCAACGAGTAAAAAGCATTTTGGCCCCTTTGCGACCCCTTATTACGTAAGATATGGCCAAAATTTTATATTATATTGTTGCAAGTCGTTAAGATGAATATCTTTGCTTCTGTAATGTATCACAAAATATTGATCATTAAAGAGGAACAGATGCAAGACTTTTGGCCCCTTTAAGCCCCTAATTTAAGGTGTCAGCCCCTTTTTCTTGATATCAAATGAAAGGTCTTGTGATTTCAAAGACCTTTTCAGAGATTACTTTTCGTTGTGGAGATATGATTCATATAAATATTTAGAGACCACCCATACAAGTCCTTAATGGGGCCATTTTACAAAAATTCAAAGTATGCATATTGTTAAGAACATTATTCTAACCATCTATTGTTCAATATTGCTTATCAAATATTCCCCATTTTCAAGATATCAAGCGTCAAATATTTAGCATTCTGGCCCTTTGTGGCCCCTAATTACGTAACATATGATCCAAATTTTATCATATATTTTTGCATATCGTTAAGATGAATACCTTTGCTTCTATAATGTATCACAAAATATTGATCATTTAAGAGTTAAAGATGAACGAATTTTGGCCCCTCTGAGCCCCTAATTTGAGGGTCAGTCCCTTTTTCTTGATATCAAATGAAAGGTCTTGTGATTTCAAAGACTTTTTGTTCAACAACTATTCAGAGATTTCTTTTTGTTGTGGAGATGTGATTCATATAAATATTTAGGAGCCACCCCCTACAAATCCTAAATGGGGCCATTTTACAAAAAATCAAAGTATGCATATTGTTAAGAACATTATTCTGACCATCTTTTGTTCAATATTGCTTATCAAAATATTCCCAATTTTCAAGATATGAAGCGTCAAATATTTAGCATTCTGGCCCTTTGTGACCCCTAATTTCGCAACATATGATCCAAATTTTATCAGATATTGTTGCATATCGTTAAGATGAATACCTTTGATTCTATAATGTATCACAAAATATTGATCATTTAAGAGTTAAAAATGAAAGACTTTTGGCCCCTCTGAGCCCCTAATTTGAGGGGTCAGTCCCTTTTTCTTGATATCAAATGAAAGGTCTTGTGATTTCAAAGACTTTTTGTTCAACACCTATTCAGAAATTTCTTTACGTTTGGGATATATGCCGAATGGAAATATTTAAGGACCACCCCTACAAGTCCTTAATGGGGCCATTTTACAAAAATTCAAAGTATGCTAATTGTTTAGAATATTATTCTGGCCATCTTTTGTTCAATATTGCTTATCAAAATATTTCCTCTTTTCAAGATATGACACGTCAAAGATTTATCATGCTGGCCCCTTGTGACCCCTAATTACGTAAGATATGCTTAAAAGTTTATAATATATTGTTGCAAATGGTCTAAAATTAAAAAATATCGAAAAATCGAGCAGAAAAAGTGATAAAATTTGTCGGACACACTGGGGATCGAACCCGGGTCGCCTGCGTGACAATCCAACGCGCTAACCATTTGTCCATTGGGATCGCCGCTTCCAGTTTTCAAACGCAAATATCTCGAGATTGGCTTTTATGATTTTCAAACAAATTACATATTTTGCCTCTGCAAAAAGGTCTTTATTCAATTCTACAACAAAAATATAAAAAAAGAAAAGTTGAAAAATTGCGTTTTTGAATATCGCTTCCGGTAGCGACCGGAAGTATTGACGACACACGGAAAGGTGCTTCTGCAACGCTATAAGTCATGAACTATCATCTCCAATCAGTCTCAAGTTCATATCTTAAGCAGTTTTCGCTACTTGGTTAAGACAAAATTGCATTTAAAAATCAGAAAATTGTCCATATCTCACGACCGGAAGTGACGTCGTCAACGAAAAAAATTTCCAATAAGGTTCAGATTAGTACCTATCAGATGTGAAAGTTTCATGAGAATCGGCCCTGTAGTTTTTGAGAAATCGCGTGCACAAAATCGGTAAGAATAGGGAAAAAGAAACCGAAGAATAACAAGAAGGTCTTCCGTTGGAGACGGAAGACGTTAATAAGAAGAGGGAAAAAGAAACAGAACGAAAACAATAAGGTCTTCCGTTGGAAACGGAAGACCTTAATTAAAATACAAGAACATAATGGAAAACAAACAACTAAGTAGCAAATAGATATGAAATATCTTTCAGTAATTGCAACCCGGAACCTTTATTATGACCATAATTTTTGGTTCCGGGCTAACTTGGCTTCGTCAAAAACTGGAAAACAAACAACTAAGTAGCTAAAATATATGAAATATATTTCAGTAATTGCAACCCGGAACCTTTATTATGTCCATAATTTTTGGTTCCGGGCTAACTTGGCTTCGTCAAAAACTGGAAAACAAACAACTAAGTAGCTAAAATATATGAAATATCTTTCAGTAATTGCAACCCGGAACCTTTATTATGACCATAATTTTTGGTACAGGGCTAACTTGGATTCGTCAAAAACTGGAAAACAAACAACTTAGTAGCTAAAATATATGAAATATCTTTCAGTAATTGCAACCCGGAACCTTTATTATGACCATAATTTTTGGTTCCGGGCTAACTTGGCTTCGTCAAAAACTGGAAAACAAACAACTAAGTAGCTAAAATATATGAAATATCTTTCAGTAATTGCAACCCGGAGCGTTTATTATGACCATAATTATTGGTTTCGGGCTAACTTAGCTTCGTAACAAAATGGAAAACAAACAACTAAGTAACAAAAAATATGAAATATCTATGAGTAATTACATCCCGGAACGTTAAGCATGACCATGATTCTTCGTTCCGGGCTAACTTGGCTTTGTCAAAAACTGGAAAACAAACAACTAAGTAGCTAAAATATATGAAATATCTTTCAGTAATTGCAACCCGGAACCTTTATTATGACCATAATTTTTGGTTCCGGGCTAACTTAGCTTCGTAACAAAATGGAAAACAAACAACTAAGTAGCTAAAATATATGAAATATCTTTCAGTAATTGCAACCCGGAACGTTTATTATGACCATAATTTTTGGTTCCGGGCTAACTTATTTTCGTCATTTAGTGGAAAAGAAACATCAAAGTAGCAAAAATAGTTGAAAATGCACTCAGTAATGCTAACCCGGAATGTTAAATATGATCATATAATTTTGGTTCCGTGCTAACTCATCTTCCTCATAAAAAGGAAAGAGAACTTCAGAATAGCAAAATAGTTGGAATTGAGCAGTAATGAATATCCGGAACGTTAAATATGATCATAATTTTGGCTCCAGGCTAACATATCTTTGTCATAATGTGGAAAAGGAACTTCAAAGTAGCAAAAATAGTTGAAAATGCGCCCAGTGATGCTAACCCGGAACGTTAAATTTGATCATAATTTTGGTTCCGGGCTAACTTATTTACGACACAAAGTGGAAAAAGAACTTCAAAATAGCAAAAGATTTTTATAATAACTCTCAGTCACCCAGAAATATGACCATAATTTGGGTTCCAGTCTGAGTTATCATAGTCAAAGATTGGAAAAGACAGACAGACAGCCCGAAATACAGGTATACAGACAAAAACCTTTGAGCTATAGGAAAGAAATTTTAAAAACCTCCTATGGCCTAAAGAAAGCCTTAAAAATTTTGAGGTCAAAGGTCAAGGTAATGAATTCATAAATTATTTTTAAAACATTTTCGTTTCCACGCGATATCTATGGAGAGTAGCCCTTGAGCGGAATTTTATACCACAACCCCCTATGTCCTAATTATGAGGAAGGCCTCTAATCTATTGGGTTTGAGGTCAAAATTTCAAAGGTCAACATCGTTAATTCATATACATGTATTTGTATATTCTTTCTGGGTGTAAAACTTTCATTTCTGGCCATGGACGATATCTCAAGAAGCGTTTACTATTTTGCAATGAAATGTCATACCATTACTCCCTAACACACACCTGTCTTAACCCCCCTCCCCTCCTTCGGTTCGTGCATGCTCTTCTTTTCCGTAATGCGGGGGACATAGATTCTCTGAATTAGCTTGCTTTATAAATCATGTTTGCATGGCCTTGGGTATTATTGAGAACATTTTAAAACATTCTTTCTTTACACTTGTATTTCCATGTTAGCTTCTGTTTTCCCAAAAATCACTCCCCTTGGACACTTGTTTCCGCTATCCCAGTAGGTTCTACGGATCCATTTTGTTCTGCGTGTATAATATTTTAATTAAAAAATATAATTTTATTCCCTATGAATTGTGGTCCCGTCTTACCTTCAATTGCCACGATTTGTGCAGACAAGCATCTACAATATCAGCTGCAGATCTGTAGTTCTCCGAAAAAAATATATTGATAGACCGGAGAGCTACAGTGACACCCATTGAAAAAACTGTATATTTATTGCGCACAAAAAAGTGCGCTCGGTTCTCGATTTATCTCTCCATGTTTTTAAAACAATAATCTCAAAATATTACTAACCGTGTGTTCCTAACATATTCTTTCGTTGTTTCCACAACCAAACATTCCGCATAGTTGTTGTTAATAGTCCTCCTGACCCTGATATTGTAATCATCGAACATTTCACTTATTTATACTTCCATTTTGGTTTCAAAGATAATTCGGTCCAATATGCTTCGTTCGAATGAGAGTGCTTGATAGAAGATAAAGAAAAAGAATTTTTTTGAAATCTTTCCTTATTTTCAATTGAAGTAAGAATTTGGAAGAATTAATCAAGAACCACGCGCACCTTTTTGTGCGCAATAAATATACAGTTTTTCAATGAGTGGCACTGTAGATCTCCGGTCTATCAATATATTTTTTTTCGGAGAGCTACAGATCTATTTTTTTCGGAGAGCTACAGATCTGCAGCTACTACAATATCCTTCTACGTAATTTTACAACAGTGATGCTCCAGAAAAAATAAATAGAACTCTATTACATGTTTTGCAAATTAATAATTAAAAATTAAACAAAACTTTTACATTTTTGCAACTGTTATAATTGAAACTCCCCCATAACAAAATGTTGGAATATTGATAAACAACTTTTCATTTTGTGGGGCTGTTGAAATATCATCTCCATTTTCTTTCTTTTAAATTGGAGAAGGGGTGAGATTTTTAAAACACGTAGCGCAGCTACATGAACATTATTGCAGTTTACCTTTAACCTACATGTACCTGTGTAAATGTACATTTTTTTTTAACCTTCATGTATTTATTAATATTTTTTCTCCGAAGCAGTTGAGATTATTTCAATATAATGACATTGGCGTCAGAAGCAAATTGAAAGGGGGGGGGGGCTTAAGTGAAAGAAAAAAATCAAACCTACAAAAATAATCCTTGACAAGCAAAAAAGGAAAATGTGTCAATTGTCTAAATTCGAAAATTCTATTTCGTGGGGGGTTAGGGTTTGGGGGGGGGGGGGGGTTATGATAGAACTTCTTCCAGTGCCGGTATTTTTTCCAAACACTACCATTTACCCTTTTTTAAACTCAACTGCAACGTGTCGGTTGAAAAAGTGTGTGTGTGGGAAGGGGGGGGGGGGTGTTAAACCTACGCTCCAATGTACGATGTCTATATTATGCCTATTTTTGCAAAAAAAAGTGGGTGCTAAGCCTCCCTACTCCCACCCCCTCCGGTTCCGACGCCTATGAATGGCATGTATAAAACGATCATATTTTTACCAACTTCATCGTGTTTTATGTATTCAAACACCCTTGCAGAAATAATTATTTTTACCACATATCTTAAGTGGTTGGTGGTTAGGACATTCCTCGAGGTAACACTAATGTGTATTTTAATTCCTTTAAAACAAACAAATAGCAAAAAAAAAAAGACGAAAGAAAAGAAAAGAAAAAAAATATTTTTTTTTTTTGAAAACTTGATCGTATTAAATAAAAAGCCGAGCCAGTCTTCATATATTGTCTTTACTTTTCATATCTCAATTACTATTTTTTTTCTTCCGACGATTAAAAAAATTATCATTTTCATTAACTACACGTGCTTGGCTTTTTGGTATTAAAGGGAATAAACCATACTCGTATTCTTATGTTTTCATGTTTATTTCATTACAGAATAAATCACATCATCATGAAATACATGTACTGTACCTACATGTTGTATGAAGATTAATTTAGAAAAAAATAAACCATATACGAAACATTCTTCAACAGTGAATCATATACATATTTCAAATGGAATATAAACCATATATCATGCCATTTCATCAATAATATCTAATTATGAAAAAAAATCTTTAATTATGAGGAATGGAAGCCGTGTTTGAGCCTCGACTTGGTGAAATGTCAACACGTGTAATATCATTTAAACAGAGAATTTAATTCCGTAAATATATAATAATCAATATTTGTTCTTTACTTTTATCGAATTCTGAAATAAAAAAATTATCAATTAATTAATTTTTTGACATTGTGTTTCTTTAAATGTTAGTCTTTCGTAAACCCGGTCTTAAATTGGTTATCTCCTAACCATGCTCTTAACCTGTCTTTACGGGTTCGCGTGCATTGAAGCGAGAGATTCACACCTGGCATGCACTAAATAAACAAAAGGAATTGAGTTGTAAACCGATTTGTATACATAAGATAAACAAAGCCTTATAATGCGACCTAAGTCATATGTATCAGAAAGAGTATCATTAGGCTATTTATTCATCTATTTTTTAAAATTGCTAAGTACAAAACATTGCGCGACGCACGAAAATAGAATGTCGCTGCGTGATGCTAAAACCTCAAGAAAAAAACCAACTAATTCCATGACTCAATGTGGAATGAAATCTGGACAGATACCGCGATTCGAAGATTGAACTCATGGCCGGAACCTATGTTACAGTAAAATCCGGAACCAATATTATGATTTTAAGGTTACGGCCGGAACGTGAAACACCCGGAACGAATATTATGCGACCCGGCGTGTAATAATATAATTATTTATTTTTTAAAACAAAAATCATATACACAAATAATAAAAACAAAGTACATGTATGTAATAATTATTCATTTAAATAAAATTCATATGCGGCAATAAGATAAAAATTCTTTTTTATTGATACTGCAAATGATTAAAAAAAAAATTATTAGAAACCGGGAACAAGCCCTTGTTAGCTAACTTAATTCTCAGTGCCCGAGATCTTGCATAATGACAAAAATGTAATAAAAATGACGTTCGAGAAAAAATTATAAATAAAGGAAAATAGATTTTGCGTAAATGGCATTCACTGTGTAGAAACGGACTAGGGAAAAGTGCGTTACCCTAGTCCAAGATGGCGACAAGCTCCTACGCTTCGATCATTTTGCACTTAGTTTCAGCGTTATACAAACTTGTATTATAAATTTTGTTGTTAAAATTGAATTATTTCGTACAGAAGAACACAACAATCGCAAAAAGGCGGCATGACATGATGCGCTGATTCAAGCCAGATTCTAATACAAAATTTGAGCTTGATTAGGGTAAAGTAAATTTTTGATTAGGGTAAAGATATTCTGATATTTTTTGGTGACTAGGGTAAAGTACCTGTAAAATATCATTTTCCTTGTTTCAGGACCTAAAACATCCTATTTTGAGGAATGTTTACTCCTTCTAGACAACTGATCCTACGTCTGTATTTGCCAGGGGTCCGTGTTTTATACCCTGACCACAGATTTTTATTGTTTGTGGTTTTCAGTGATAGATCACTGTTCGTTATCCTCCCTTTTTCATTGAGCAGACTCAACACACACGTGCACTCTGGACCTTTTCATAAAATGATTGCACAAAACATTAATAAACGGAAAAATTCTGATTTTAAAATGAACCGAGAGCAAATTCCAATGGCGAATTACTACTTCTTGCAGTTAGTTTATGATCCTATTTATGGACATACATATAATATACCCTGGTAACTAAATGAGTAGGAAAAACAACACTCTTTTCATTTAGTTGCGGCGAAAATATTTTCAAACATCTACAGATCAATTATTTAAAAATTTTAAAGAAAGGGGGGGGGGTTAGATTTTATTTATTTATTTATTTATTGTATTGACGTGTGCATAATGGCCAGAAATGGAGTTTTTGTAGTATTCTTACACTGGATCTATGATCGAGAAACGATGCGAAAAATTATCATTGCTGTATCTACTAAGGCAAAGCATTTCTTCGAGAGAGAAAATAAATCTATATTCGGGGTTCTGATTCTTATAATTTCTTTATGTAAGGTATTTCTTTAAAGGTGTTTCTCTGACAAGTTGAACACATGTGAAACGTTTCTGTTTTTGTAAAAAGTACAAGAAGATTTTGCTAATGTTGACGTTTTACTGTGTTCAACTCTGTACACATCACTGAGTATATACGGACTGATAATACTGGTGAGTTGGTTTTGCTTTCCCACATTTCTAGTCTTATTTGAATACATGTATATTTTATTAAAACACAACAATTTTTTCACTTCTCATAAGTACATGTATTAAGGATAAAATTTGCTTCGCAAGGATGTATCAACTAAGCGCAACCCGAAATTCTTAGTTTCAATAATTTCCAGATTTATAGAGTAAGTTTTTAAAATTATGTTTCCGTGTGAAATGCTAAAGTAACATCGGTAAAACCCCTAAGTTCGATGATGACACCAAAGTCCGATGGTCTGCGCGAAACCTCGATGGTTTGTTATCGCATATCAGTCATAATATTATGCCGAAAAATTTAGAAAACAATTACATCAAATTTCTGTCTAAGCACCTTTAAAGTAGCATAAAAGTATTCAAAACAGCACAAATAAAAGCAGTAATATTAAATCTTTTATAAATTAAGAACTATTTGAATAAAAAATTTGTTTTGAAGGGGAGCCGAGGTATTGACTTCGACTACTTAATGACATCACTTTTGTAAATGGAACATATGTAGAAAACGAACAGTATTTAAGATCAAAAGTCCATAACACAATTATAAAATAGGAACAGAGCAAACACGGACCTACAAAATATTGGAGGTGGGATCAGGTACCATGGAGGAGTAAGCATCCCCTGCCAACCGGTCACACTCGCCGTGTGCCTCTTGTTATGATCGGGAAATGACGGAAAAATCCGTCGTCAATTCAGTGTATAAATAATGGACTAACAATAAGTGTGAAAAACGCCAGTCAGCATTTGACTCAGTGATAAATTGTATTTCCTGACAAGATCATAGTATCGACCGTAGAACTTACGAAATGATGACTTCAAACGACATATAAAGGCGTCGGAACCAGGAGGGGGGGGGGCGTTTTTTTTTTGGTATAATTTTTTTCTTTTTATCACTTAGCCCCCCCTCCAATTTCAATTAGATTCCGACGCCAATGAACGAGACTACTGAAATTCTTGATTTTCAAACTCGTTTGTCAATAATTTTCCTCGTTCTAGAAATTGTTTATACGTTAGCATGCTCTTGCGTATCAACTGAGATTCTAGTACATAAACTCCGATTGCAGGTTATGAAGGTATGTTGTTGCATAAGTAAGGGAAATTGACGATAGAGAAGTTAAAGTCATCGCGTTTATTGTTAGATTACCATTATAACGGCTTTTTCAAGTTAAATATCTAAATATGAAACAGGTGTCTTAGACTCTGTGGTATCTTTTTTCTCAAGCTCAGTCACCAGTTTGCATCGTATCGGTATTAGAATGGAAACCGCCATTGTTAATTGACAATACGTCGTCAAACAAAACAAAACAAATTAAAAAAAACATAACAAACTCAAAACCATTTTTTGTGGGTATTGATACAGCTATGTCCATCATAATACATTGTCTAAAATGTTTTATTTATATACATTTACTGTTATATAATCTTTTTTTAATAGAGATACGTACGTTAGACGATTAATTTTGCTTCTATGATTTTTATGCAGGATAAAAAATACTACCTTAAAAAGTAACAGTATTTGAATATTTTCCAGAAAGCCTTTCTCAACTTTATTAATTGTATAAAGCAGTTGTTCTGTGTACATTTAGTTTGAATAATAAATAACTTTACCCTAGTCTCGAAAAAACTTTACCCTAATCGTAAAGAAACAGTTCTTCGACTTTACCCTAGTCTACGCCAAAACTTCGTGACGTGCTTTCTAGTTAATTACGCAGAGTTAAATGAAGTCTCCACCTGAGCAAGAAAAACTGATGCTGCAGAAAAAAATGGTGCAAAATAAAGTAAGGTTTTTCATAAGTATTCACCGACATTTATTCGTGGAAATTTGAAGCGTAGGAGCTTGTCGCCATCTTGGACTAGGGTAACGCACTTTACCCTAGTCCGTTTCTACACAGTGGCATTGAAATAACTTAAAAAGTTAGATCAAAGATTCGATAAAAAATGCGTAAAACGTAAAATTTAATGAGGTTTGACCATTAAGTCACCATTAAGCTTGGCTTAAAGGTTGCTTAATGGTAGCTTAATGAAGTTTGGACATTAAGCACCTGTAAGTTGCAGCTTAATTGTGGCTTAATGGAGACTTCTTTAAGCACCATTAAGTCACCATTAAGGTATCATTAAGCGATTGCTTAAAAGTGGTCTTTCGTCTTGTGATTTTTCCTTTGGATTTCTATGATTTGAAACCGATTTGAATATGTTACGACATGCTTGTAAGTTTTCTGTAAAAATAAAGAGCATATAAATGAGAAAAATTATGTGAATATTATTGAAATACCTTTTCATTGAAACTTTATTAAATCAAATCCTTAGCACTATCAGGAGAAAGAAATAATTAATTCCTAACAATAAATGGAGGGATTGCAATAACCTATTATTGTAGATTTTACATTCTGTAAATCATAAAACTTATCTAACGTCTTTGTAATGTATACATGTTCTTGATTCCCTTTCATAATATTAAAATAATATACATTAATCATTTAATTTCTATAAAACACTTCATTCTGGTTCGATAAAACATTGTTTAGATAACTGCATCAATAAAATCTTAAGTTCACTTGCACTAAGCAGTGGGAACTATTTTGGCTGTCTTTACATGTATATTTCCCGCTTCCAGATGGAAGAATTAAATAGTTTTACTTTAATAGATATTTTCCTGAATTTTGAAACCTGTCCGTAAGTTACGTTCCAGACTTATTTCCTACTATCGTTTCTTTTTTAATAATCCTCGTTTGCTCAACAAACCGAATCGTCTGCATGACAGCAATACAGTTATGGGAACGAATGAAAGAAATCAGCATACTCTGAGATAAATGCATGAACAATAGAGCTGTGAAGAAATCTTTTATCCTTCAAAAACTGTGAAATGCTGTTATTGTGTTAATTCTTAGGAAACGAATAGTTGAGAAAAAACGACACTGAATGAATGAGGACGGAATTCTTTCAATCTTAAGGGCAGATGATACAAACATTTTTTTTCTTTCGAGGAGACTGATATCATGTCACAAGTTAAGAGAGTGAATAATCTACAAAATTTTTTCCCTAAGAGCTTAAAAATAAAAAAAAGACTTAGAAAATATTACTAATATTTCAATATAATTACAAATATGGAAATACAAGCTTAATATATATGTTAACTTGGTTGTAAAAATGTAATATACACGTGAGAAAATTATACCAAGCCAGGTTTATTTTATTAGGAATAGTATTGGCAAAAATCAGACTATGTGATATTGCTGATTTTTGTCATTTCGTTTCTCCTCGTAAAATTCATCTGTCTTAGTATATTTTTTCTGAAGTTTAAATTACCCTTTTAGCACCA
Organism: Saccostrea cuccullata; assembly: GCF_032062105.1. NCBI lineage: Eukaryota > Metazoa > Mollusca > Bivalvia > Ostreida > Ostreidae > Saccostrea > Saccostrea cuccullata. The sequence continues at coordinate 89,967 of NW_026926074.1, read as the reverse complement.
TGGTAACATATTCTGAAATTTGTTTTCACCTGTAAACGTTAACAGAGTGGGGTTTTTTGTCTATATTTGTTTTTTATTGAAATATTACTATTTTTTCTAAAGTCTATTTCATTTTCCAGTTCTTACGAGAAAAAATTCTAAGAATCATTCACTTTTCTAAACATGTGATATGATATTTAGACAATTGAGCAAATATTTGTTTTATCAAAGATACTTATAATAAATGTCATTTTTGTTTGAAAATACTGTGTTTTTAACTCTTTTTGTGGATCCTTCGTGAATTCAGTCCCAAGTTGACCGCATATAATAGCACTTAGTCTTGCGCCACATTTATATTTGAAATGATGGATGACCCTAATCCAATCAGACTTAATACAAAACCTCAACAATCTAAATAAATGAAGAATGTGCAACATACACATTGTTAATGTAAATTGGACATTGCTGTATCCTATAAGGAAATGTGAGAGGGAGAATTATAGTATGGGGCGGACTCTATCAATATTAATAAACATGATAAAATGACACTCTAACTCACTAGTTGCTATATCAAATATTAGGTGATCTCTATGATTCAGCTTCTTCTACAAAAGATGTGCGCACTGGGTCTAAAAAGCTTTTTACCATCTTAGCTCTGAGACAAATTATTTGAGCTTTTAAACATCTTAGCTCTTAGACAATCTTTGGGAATTAGCTTTCAGCTGTGAGACCTATGTAATGCCACGAATATGTGAGATTTCATCATCTTGGCTCTGCGCCCTATGCAACTTAACTTTTGATGTACCATTGCTTTTACTTATGCCGTGACTTTATAGTAAACCTATACATTAACAAAAGTCTTCCAAATCGAAACACAATGAGTTATCATATTATAACATTGTTGCGTTTGTAGCTAGAAGATAAAAAAAAGTCAAAAAGAAAAAGTCGTTAAAAAGATGGGACTTTCACACTGTAAATTTATATTTATTGGGAATATAAATATTTTTAACTTGACTTAGAGTTTGACCCATTTTTTTTAAACAATTCTGATACTTAACCATAATTCGAATGGTTATCCTCTTTCACATGTGTACTTCTTGTAAAATGACCTTTTATGTCTTCCAAACAATTTTCATTTTATAAAATTGACCTTTTAGTAAAAGTGTATGATTTTCGATTGAAAAACTTAAATTTTTATCATAACTTTTATACTTGAGCATAAATTAGTGTATCACATATGTACGTCGCAGCATTGTTAAGGCTTGAAAAAGAGGGCGGGGCCTAATTTATATGGGAAAAGTTTACTGTGACGCCACACAAAAATATTACTTTTATGTATTTCTCATAATACCTAAAAATGAAATTTTTTGCAATTTTTAACTGTATTAGCATAATAAACAAGAATATAACTTATCAATGCATTAAAGAAAGTTGCTAGTTAAATCCCATGTAGCTGGTTATAAACAAAACACTGATCGCGATGATTTTGTAAACATGACATCATATTGGTTAAAATGACGTAATTCATGGCATGTGAGAGGCAGATTGAGAATTTTTTTAACAATGAAAAATGCATTAATTATTAAACGGAATATTATTTACAGGTTTTAAATAGTCGATAAATACCAATGTATATCCCTTGATTAGAACGACCATTAATTAACTATCAAGAGAATGTATTTTATTAATTATGTCGTGTTTTTATTTACAGGCTACGTATATTTTACATTGAGATGTCTCATAAAATCGTACTTTCGCAAGGGCATACATTGCATAGATCTGAACCATTTTTTGAAAATAGATAAAGGATATTTTCCTTCACTTGAAAAGTGCTGCTGCTTTCTTTAAATCGAAGGCGAGATTTTATAAGTACACAAAATATTTGGTAAAAGTCAAACATATTTCGACATTGGCCTATTTACATGAAAATTTAACTATTAAAAAGCAAATTCTATTCAAAGCAGCAGAACGCTTGAATTTTTAATTTCAACTAGGGTATGCCCTTGCGATATTGAAATTTGTGAATGACCTACATTCAGTACACTAATTATGCATTCGTTACGTTACTGTCCATCGATGGAACTAAACTTTATACAGTACAGAGTGGGTTATACTATGCTTTTTCCCTAAGTATTAAAGCTCTGTGAAAATAAAACAGCTTTATTGAAATAAATTAAGTTTTTTAAAAAAATCTCCCTTTTTTGCAGGTCTTTTTTATATTCTTTTTTCATAGTAGACCTTTACAGTGCTGCGGAGGGTTGTCTAAAAACTTCGTGGACAATGACGTTTTTGTGAAAATAAATGGCTCTATATAAATCTTTTTGCATATTAAAATATTTCTAATGAAAAAACAAATCAGAATTTTTAAAATTTTTCCTAGTGGATAGAAATGTTTTTGCCAAAAACAGGGTCTTTAAAGGTCGCAGACCAAGGTTAAAATGACATAAACTCTGATATAAAGTGTTCGGATTAAAATGATTATTTTCTATATAAGACAAGTCAACAATTAATAAAATAATAATTTCCTTTTCTTTACATAATCCTTTACTTTTGCATATTAGAAAATACTAATGCATCAAATTTTATAATACCGTTGGAATCTGGCGACCCTGATTTATCATTGAAGGTGTCACTGTCTTCTTCTCAAATAAAGTAGAATAAAATCAAGAAGTCTGTGAGCAAATTCTCACTGGTAATACCCCCGCTCTGGTGTAAATATACACTATTATATTAATATAAACAAGTTGAGTTACAGGCAGAGGCACTGACAAATAGGAAGGTCATATCAGATTCATTTAAAAATAAATCACTCCATATGACGTGCCTCAACAATGTATGTGCTATTATTCCATGCATCTGTAATGAATATATGTAGTTGCCGAAAAAAGTGCGACAAAACCTATTGTTAGGTATGGTATGAACAGTTGCATTGGTAAACAAGAAATTGACATCGGAAGTAAACAAAAATGAATCTCATAATATAGCATACCTTGTGGCAACGCACTTTGAAAAAAATAATTAAGCGCAGTAACACATTAAACTTTCACATTCTTAATGATCTCGTCACCAAAGAGTTATCAAACAGGTTTCTTTTACCTTCGATTTGTAAGAACATAGACCAAGCCATTAACATTTCTCTCAAGGTGCGTTGTGGCAACGCACTTTGAAAAAATTACGCACTTTGAAAATTTTTTTCAAAGTGCGTTAAAATTGGGACAAAATCAACGCACTTTGAAAAAATTTTTCAAAGTGCGTTAAATTTGGGACCAACTCAACGCACTTTGAAAAAATTTTTCAAAGTGCGTTAAGAGTCTACATCAATATATTTTACCATGGAGACACTTAACGCACTTTGAAAAAAAATTATATTTTAGTCATGGAAAGATTTTATTTGTTATTTATCTTTCAAACAACTAAGCCTAACCCTAACCTCAAAAATGAATTGATTTACTCCCGTCGAAAAGAGGAGAAGACGGGTATAAGATCCCTCAGTCCAAATCTTTATCTTTCCAATACATAGGTGTCGGTAACAAACAGGGGAGGGGAGCAATAAACCCTAAAAAGGGTACGCTGCATTTTCAATGCTAATACGATGTACATATCTTTCCAAAATAAGTGGGGGGGGGGTGGGGGGGGGCTTAGCCCCCCATCCCCTCCCCTGGCCCTTCGCCCAGTCTCGATGTCTATGCTATACTCAAAGCATTCATACAATTATGTATTTACCTAACTGGTAGGACGTTGAAAACTTTCAATAATAAATGAGTTAATTAAAACAGATGAAAACTAGAAATGTTTAAGTACGGTAAAACTTATGAAATAGAAAGAATTTTCATATTTTTGAACAATCAAATTGGCCGCTTTTTATTATGATAAATGCTAAGTTGCTTGAAGCTGTCCTCTGTTAGTGCCCCCTATACATCTTTACATCTACTTATCAAAAACTAGAATAAAGAAAGAAGAAGAAGAAACAAATTAATGAACTTAAACAATCGTTACTCTTTTTTCAAGACCCTTTAATTTTCCTTTTTATTTTATCAAAACCTTAAATATTTAAAACGTCAATATCTCAGGTCCTACAGCGACTTTATAATAAAAAAGTTACCAAACCAGGATCTGTTATTTATCATACCTATTATTTGAAGGAATATTGATCAATGTCGATATTAACGCACTTTGAAAAAAAAAGATTTTTTTCAAAGTGCGTTAGCTTGGTCCCAAATTTTAACGCACTTTGAAAAAATTTTTCAAAGTGCGTAATTTTTCAAAGTGCGTTGTAACAGTGCGTCGATTTGATCCCAAATTTAACGCACTTTGATTTTTTTTTCAAAGTGCGTAATTTTTAAAAGTGCGTTGTAACAATGCTTCAACAAATAATGAGATAAAATTTAATGAGAAAACGACGACAAAAATTTATTTTGTATGAAACGGACTGACGCACGGATAAAAAGGAAGTTGACATTCGATTTGAACAAAAATAAATCCTATCATATGCCATGACTTAGAAAAGAATGTGTTAAAATGCAAGCATCTACGATGATTAGTTGATAAGAAAACTTCCACGAAAAATTGTTATGGATGGAAGGGACAAACGCTCGAATAAACAGCATTGACATCAGAAGTAAACAAAATGAATTTCATTATATAACATACATCAAACAAAATTGTGTTAATATTTCCAGCATCTGCAATGATTAGCTTGCTTCGACAACTGCGACAAAAATTTGTTATAGATTGAACAGAGAGATGCACAGATCAACAGGAAGAACTTCGAATTTAAACAAAAATGAATCCAAACATACGGCATGCACATGAGAGGATTTTGTAAACAAATTAAGCATCTGCAATATAGTTCCCGAGAAAAATGCTACAAAAATGTGTTATGTATGAATCGGACAGACGCTCTGATGAACAGTACGTTGACTTCGGATTTAAAAAAAAAAATCACCAAATGACATGCTCCAGAAAAGATTGTATTGAAATTTCAACCATCTGCAATGAAAGGTTGCTTAGAAAACTGCGACCAAAAATTTGTGACAGACAGAAAGACGGACGGACGGACACACAAGTGTAAAAAGTATACCTCCTTCCTTTCAAGCGGGGGTATGAAAACATTAAGTGCAACCATTTGGGGATGTTAAACATACATATTATTTTAAATTCAATCTCCATGTTTCGTAAATATTTCTTGTAAAAACAGATATAACTAGACCTTATTTTTGTCGTTCAACAAAAACGGAGGGCTTTTCGACGCCTAAAAATCAAGAGCTTTGAAAACTTACATGATATAAAACTCATAAGGTTCAATTTCACAAAAGTTCTTTTGAGATCAATACTGAACTGAAAACATAACGATTCTTTTTGTCCATCATTGTCTACTCAAAGAGAAATAAGTCTTTCATCAATATTAAAAAAAAATGAAAATGTACTGTTTTTCAATCCACTAAAACTCATATAAGGGGTCAAAGGTGACCCCACGGCCAATATTTTTTAAACTGCACTCTTTATGCTTAATGCAAAACCAAAATAAGTTTAAAGATTGCTTGAAAAATCAAAAAAAAAAGATATGGAGAAGAGGTTGTTTTCTGAATTGAACCCTAAAGTCCCTTCTACTTAAGGGATTTTTCTTTCCCTGACCTTACCAACTGGAGACAATTATAGAGTCAGTATTCATGTTAAATATCACGAGCATTGCTTGCTTCTCTTTTGATATATGGGATATTGCATGATTTCATATTTGGCATAGAAATCTCCAAAAACAATTTTAAGGGACTCATAAAACCGGAAGTACTCTTCATATGCATATCAAATTTGAAACATAGAGAGCATATTAATCTTCAAACAGGTTGATAAAGAGAAATAACTCTTGCATTATTATTTTTTAAGTTACATAAAAATACATAATTTCAGGTCTCTAAAACTCCCATAAGGGATCAAAAAGTGACACCACGGACCATTATTTTTAAATTGCCCTTTTAATGCTTAACTCAAAACTGAAATCAGTTTGAAGATCTATGGACAAATAAAACAGTAATATTCAAAAAAGTAATTTCTGTACTGACCCCTTAAATCTTTTTTTTAAGAAATATTATTTTTATGACCTAGACATCGAAAGGCAATGCTAAAGGAATTTTTCATGTGAAATATAATGAAACTTGCTTGCTTTCATTTGGATATAATGGACATTACATAATTTCAAATTTAACATAGAAATCTCCATAGGCAATTTTAAGGTATTTATAAAACCGGAAGTACCCTACAGATCCATACCAAAATTGAAACATAGAGAGCATATTAGACTCCAAACAGTTTGACAAAGGGAGATAACTCTTGCACAGTTATTTTTGAAAATACATAAAAATACAAAATTTCAGGTCTCTAAAAGTCCTTTAAGGGGTTAAAAAGTGACCCCACGGACCATAATTTTTAAATTACCCTTTTTATGGTTAACTCAAAACAGAACTCAGTTTGAAGATTGGTTGACAAATAAAAAAGTTACAGGGAAAAGACGATTTTTAGAGTTGACCCCTTAAAATCCCTAATTTCAAGGGATTTGGTTTTCATGACCTTTTCACCTGAAGACAATAATAAATCAATTATTCCCTGTAAATATTACTAGATTCCCTTGCTCTCCTTTTGAGATAATGGAACATTTATGAGTTTTATTTTACTATAGAAACTCCCTTAGACAATTTCAAAGCCTTATAGAACCGGAAGTTCTGCTCTGATGGACATGATACTTACATTATAGCCTTTAATTACTTTGATAAGCAGTATATAATCATCAAAATAAATTTCCGACATTGTTTTCAAAAATTTTAATTTCAATCCCCCTTTTCTTAACTTTAGAGCCCTAGGATATCCTTAAAAAATTGTTTGTTTGGAATTGCCGCCTGAAAGGTTTCAGACACAGGAGGAAGGGAAATAATTTTTTTATTTAAATTGAAGAAAATTTTTTAACTTTTAATAAAAGTCTCAGTAAATACTAAATACATTTTCTGACTTTTAAAAAAAGTATTTACCATCAACAAAACCTAATTTTACATAGATCTGACACTATATTTCAGTGTTTTATATGGTGCATGTGATACATGTAATGGGCAAAAAAATTCATAAAATAAAAAAAGATCTTCCTACTTTTGGTCTATAAAATTTTTTGAGAAGGGGGCAATTTCAATGAGGCGGGAGGCAATTCCAAACAAACTATAATTTTATTTTGGCCTTATAACACAAAAATATACGATAGGTGCAAAAACACTAACGATGACTTTTTTGTAGATATTACTTTGAGGAATACATTCCTAAATTTTGAAAGAAATTGCATGTAAAATAAGGAAAGTTTAAGGCTTTAAAGAAAACTTAGTTTCTGACTTATAAATACCGGAAGTGACCTTTACGGAAGTAGAAAACCTAACATATGCAAGATATTTAAAAGTTCTTTTTAATGGTTATAAAGGTAAATCCATATGCTCAAAGACTTTCTTCATATCCATGACGTAAAAAACGCTAAGAAATAAAATAATAATAAAAAAAAAGGAAACAATAGGTCTTTTCGACAAAAGTCGAAAAGCCCTAATTAATTATTAATTCAATTTTCTGTCATCAAAATAATTATTCTAATGAATTTTATCTTTTTTTATTTATAACGTATAAACAACAATTTGGCTCAGGATGATGCGCAATAAATGACAGAAAGATATAAATAATTTTTTAAAGGTAAGGTGAGAGGAAATTACTATATTTTTTGTTGTTTGATTCGTCTCTGCAAGTATTTTAGATAAATGATGATCCGGCTTTAATTTGTTCTTCAAAGACCTTTAGTAAATTCCGTTTATTGTTCATATATGATTTGGAAATATTGAATATTACAATGATGACGTCATGTCGCCATGTTTATTGAAGTAGTGGATTTAAGGTTGTACATACCGTATAGCGGGTTTTCTTGGCGGGTGTAAAATTTGGCGTTTTGCCTGCTCAAAGGTATGCCAATAATTTTGGCGTAATTTATTTTAGCGGACACAGTTTCAGCTCTTTGCAGATGAACACTAAGAAAGGTACTGACTATTTTAGCGATTAAAATTTCAGCGGCCTACCATCAAAACGCCAAAATAAGCCAAATTTAGCACCCCGCTAAAATAACCCGCTATACAGTAGTAGATAGACAATTTTTTTCTTTCAAATTAAAATTTTCTGAAACTTTGTTATTGTGTTCAAGGATAAAAATTGCTCTTTATATACTGGTATTTAATGAAAGAAATTTCTTCCTCACATTTTTTGCCCAAATAGTTTGCAAAATGGCCTATCAGACCCCGTGTATTTTGTATCCAGACAGCATAGTCATATTCTAAAACGTAAACTTCTAAGTGACCAATATAAAGGATGTATCTATTTTCACCATATATGATGAGAACATACCATATCTTATTATTTTCTTACAAAAATAATTCTTTGTAAACAATAAATTGATATTATTTTTCGGTTTTTCCTATACCGTTTAAAAACTAGTTAAAATAAAATTAATGCGTGTTTTTTTTTTCTGAATTCGACCTATCCTTTTTATTTGGTATTTTATTAGCAACTAGGGGAATGCAGTCGTGCGTCTCGATGTTGTTTTATATTGTACTTTAATACAGTTTAACGAAGCTGAGTCTAATTCGAGTGCGCAGTCATTTGTGTGACAATACACCTTAAAGTTTGAAAATTATTTTGAGTATAAATACAAAAATAACATTATCTGTAACTCCTTATGATCTGAAAATGTGATTTTACGACAATGATTGGAAAAAGAACGTTCAAAGGGCTCTAACAACGTCACCATTTTTGGATTTTGTCAGTTATGCATGACGCTGAAGAATGGAGCAAGACTCGCTTGTATGTTCAAGACGTCCATGGATATAATACTAAAAAAACATGACAGAACCTCCCAAGAAACAAACTAGCAATCCAAAAAATTGCTTTTTTACCGAAAAAATTGTATGCGCCAATAATTCATCTGCAAAGATATGTATTTCTAACGTAATATGGCAATTTTAGAGGTATTGGGCTTGAAAAAAATTAACTTAGTAATTACATGTACTACCTAGATCAACCTAGATAGTGAACTTTTTTAAAATTTCACATTTTGTTGACTTTTTACATTAATTTTCATCTACTTGAATGAAAAAGAAAAACCTTGGGCAGAAATACATAAAATATAGGGGAATGTGATAATTTGGCGATTTTCCAACAAATTCCCATAGGGTCCAATAGTAAAATTTGACAACTTTGGAGATGGGCAACTAAGAAATCGGGGTGGTAAACATTCGATTTTTCAATCCTAAAACAATAAATATAACAGTAAACATTAATTATTAAAAAAATTATCAAAATCCCTAAGGCAAAAATAATTAGACTCGGCCTCGTCAAACTGATATATGTCCTATTTAAAATTCTGGTACTATAATACGTTTTATTATACTTCTATTAAAATGTGTCCTATATAAAGTTAATAAGGTAAAATAACTATCATTTATAGTCTACGCATAGGGAAGCTATACCCATGGGTATAGTTTATTGCTATCCATCCTCAGAAAATTTTCATGCAATTTTTGCCGCCAATTTTGATTTCCAGCGATAAATCTGTTGACTGATGATGTCAATATGACTTCAGTAGCATTGTGACGTCATCAGGATTTCAAATTTTTCTTGCAGTATTATCCTACTTTAAAAAATTTAAAACCTCAGAAATTATATTTTACATTAGTGTTCTAAAACGCTTATCAATTTTTTGCGAGTGGAATACCTCTTCCATCGAACCTTTGACAGGAACTATTCCCCTCGGACAAGCCCTAGGGGAATAGTTCCCTGTCGCGGGTTTGATAAAAAAGCTACCCCACTCACAACAAGTCGATATGTGTATAAAATTGAAAATTTTGTGCTATATCACTGTAAATCCCTCCCTGACATATGATCCATCGGGTTTGATAAAAAAAGCTATCCCACTCACAACAAGTCGATATGTGTATAAAATTGAAAATTATGTGCGATATCACTGTACTTCCCTCCCTGACATATGATCCATATTTCGTATATTAATATTTCATTGCAACAGTGATAAAAACGTTAATCATCCATAAAGGAATATATGCAAAATAATTAAACTGATAATCCTTTTAATGTGAAGAAAATAAAAGAATTAAATCATCTCAAGACAACGGAGTGGACAAATTTAAAATACGTTGATGGTAAATAGGTTGAGGAAATTATTGATTTGCAATTGGATTTATGGTCTATGCTTTCTTTTTTTTCGGGGGGGGGGCTGTTTTGTTTTCACTCTTCACTTTCACATGCATTAGAAAATGCTATAACATATACATGCTACGCATTTTCTTTGGATGAAAGAGTTATAAATTCTATAATTAATGAGCTGCCATGAGATATATACATTCTTCTTTAAATAGCCGATAGAAATTAGTTTATGTAAAGTTTAATCAAAAAATAGATTACATTTAAAATATATAAGTAGGCATACATAGAATGCATAAGTAAATGATTATTGAATCAATTTGCTCACCGTTTTCCGACGACATACTGTTTTATGGCATTCCTCCTAAGAATTCCTCCTATAATATTTAAAACATATTTAAGTAAAAAATATGTACAACTAGATTTCATTGAGATGGTATCTCAATGGGTCCCGTTTTTAGCAAGGAATATAAGAATGTTCCGTACCCTATGTAATTTGGTAGATTTAGTATATTGAATGTGGAATTTTGTGCAATAGTTGCCTTACTGCCGTTGAATAAAAACAGAGTAAAGGTTAGTAATGAAAAAGAAAATGATATGCCTTTAACAATGATGCATTCAATTTCCGTTTTACACAAGTAAAGGCTATATGTTTTGTTCTGTTTGAATTGATCAATCAACCAATTATTTAAGTATTAATCCTCGGTACATACAATCAACCTTACGAACCTAAGGTCAAAACCTCACATTAAGATGTGATAACCTGCAACAAATCAATATGAAATGTTTCATATATGATACATCTATCATACTAACAAAGGTGGATTTTATGCTTTAACGGTGTTAATATTCATTCCTTAATTTATCGGGATACTACGTTATAATAGTTTTTTGTAGATATCTCTTTCACACAAGATTTTTAGCTGCTTCGTATTGAAATATATTAACATGTTTCTTCTCTTTGAAGTATGACGGCAAATGTAATGTAATGCCGTTTTTATATTTTGCTATTTCTTTCAAGTTTAAATCTTAAATCTTAAATTGGGAAAAAGTACCAATTTAAAGAGAGAGCCGAGTAACCAGGTTTTACTTGCAATAATAGAAATTTAGAAATTCTTTTGTGTATGACGAATTTCTAAAGATATTTAATTGCGTGTCAAAACTGATAACTCAAGTCTATATCAAAATTGTTTCTTTTCTCGTCCATTAGACCATTACACCAATTTAGAAATAGATTTTAAATCTTGTGAGAACTGAGATTTGAAAACACATGTCTAAAAGACAGTAAAAAGAGATATATATTACACTCATAAGAGTATACTGTGAATGGCATATCCTGAGGCCTCCAGTATCATTGAATGACAAGGTTTGGTAATTTAAGTCGTCAGTGTCAAAGATAAAATCTAAACATGCTTAGGTCGTATGAAATTATTAGTTTCAAAATTTCTGCCAAGGTCCAAAAATGCATCATTTGGCAATGTTGATAGTAAGTATAAGCATTTATGTTTGGTATTTCGCAGAAAAGAGACATAATTCCCGCCATTAAATTCAGAAAAGACTTCATTCTTTCTTTTGACTTTAGCTCTGCATTTCCATTTTCATTGATTTTGTACCACAATATTATTTACCTTCATGTTGTTGATAAAAATTCATTGAAATTACAGGGATTTTTTTTTATTTATTTATTCAATCCAATGTTCAATTTGGTAGTCAGGTTAAAAAAAATACGCCAAGGGCTAGTCGGCTTTATTCGGTTGAAAATTGTTTTCTTGAGGTGATATTTTTCAATATTACATGCAACTACATACAGTATTTATGTAATATTATACTTTCATGTAAATTAGTTGAATCTGATTAGTCGAGATATTAAGAATGTAGTAGAAAAGCGACATGGTTCTCGCTATAAAATTCAGCAAATACTTCATTCTTTCTTTTGACTTTAGATCTGCATTTTCCATTGATTTTGTCCCACAATATTATAAAGCTTCATGTTGTTGATAACAATTTATTGAAGTTGCAGGAATTTTCCTATTTATTAATTCAAACCAATGATCAATTTTGTAATCAGCCAAAAAAAAAGTACATCAAGGGCTATATATTCGGCTTTATTTGGTTAACAATTGCTTTCTTTAAAGGAAAATTTTTGTTACACTCAACTACATACCTTTACGCCACTATAACATTTTAGAGTTTGTTTTAAAAAGGATGCGAAGAGTAGCATTTAACAATTAATATCCCAAAACAGTAATGCATATTCTTTCGAGTATTTTCTGAATGACATATTTCAGGGCCTTCAGTATCATTAATTGACGAGGTTTGGTAATTTTAGTCGTCAAATATAGTCTTAAAATGTATCATTTGGCAATGTTTGTAGTAAGTATATGGCCTTTATGTTAGGAACGTAGCAGAAGAAAGACATGGTTCCTGCAATGAAATTCAGAAAAGACTTTACTCTTTCTTTTGACTTTAGATCTGCATTTCCATTTTCATTGATTTTGTTCCACAATATAATAAACCTTCATGTTGTTGATATATTCATTGAACTTGCAGAAATTTGACGATTACGATATCACTATTTACCTGCTATATAATTCATTAAATTGGAATAAAACACACAAACAATCAACAATTCAATAATTATTTGAAATTATTAAATGTAAATGTAGTCTTTATATTTTGTGTTCAGCTATTTTATACTTGTAGATATGAATAAACAGTTGTTAAAACTCTTTATTAATTGTTTGTATGTTTTTAATTATTTACTAGGTTAGGTAATAAACACTGATTCAATGACTACTCAGTAAAAAGTCAAACTCTTGTCCCCCCATGGTGGGGAAGACCTGGTAGACTTTTGCTCTCGGCCTTCGGCCTCGGGCAAAAATTCCCCATGTCATCCCCACTACCTTGGGACAACAGTTTGACTGTTTCCCTCGTAGTCATTAAATAAGTGTATACGATTATATATAATATTATCGCTATATTAAAATAATTATAAATTAAATAATTATATTTTTCGATTATTTGAAATAAATGTATTTGATAAAAATGTAATTTATCAGCTAAAATTAACTTTTAATCATCAAATTAAATTAAATACATGTGCATGTAATTGTCTTTTGTCAGATTAAAATGCTCGATCAGCTTACTTTAAACAGTGTAAAAATTAAAATTACCTTCTAATATAATATAATATAATATAATATAATATAATATATATAATATAATATAATATAATATAATAATATAATATAATATAATATAATATAATATAATATAATATAATATAATATAATATAATATAATATAATATATTATAATTAATAAAGCTCTTCATTAAAACTTAACACGGCTCGTAAATAGGATTTCAAAATCTCCTTTCTCCGAAATCAGCACTGGAGTTTATAAACATTAGCACTCGTTACACATAGTTGCTTTTAGCTTGTCGTGGCCTACAGAAAATGTTTAGGCATATACAAATAGACATAAGGTTTTTTTTTATACATAATATTACGTAGAAAAAACCTTTTGTGCACGTTAAACTTTGTAATATCTTGCCCTGTGCAAATTTTTAGTACAACGTTAACCTTGTTCCTGAAGTGACAGAAGCAGACATAAGATTTAGTTGCTTTTAGACATATCAATGACATAGCAGGAGACTTCAGCCCACCTTATCTATGTAAAGTTAAATACGAAAAAAATTCGAACATAAATTTTGCAGGATTGATTAATTGTTTGTATATATTGTCCCTCTTGAGAATTTTTCACTCATATGGAGACGTCACCGTACATGTGTGTATGCCGGTGAAGGGCTTCAAATTTAGACCTATACTCGGCACTCAGGGCCATTGAGCAGTGAGGGTTCTTAATCGTGCCAGCGCCTACCGTGACACGGAACCTACGTTTTTAAGGTCATATCCGAAAGACCCCTGACTTTCACTTCTAGTGCCGAGCGCTTGGCGAAGGAACAGTCACTACCTTTGTTTACGTCCTAGGTATGACGCGGCGCCGCGCACGAGAATCGAACTCGGGCCTTCCGATCACGAAGCGAACGCTCAACCACTAGGCTACCGTAACCGATGCTTTTGTAGGAGAAATGCAAATTAGAAAGAAAAGAAATATGAGAAAATAAAAAGATATGGTAAATTTTAACGTATCGTGTTCTGATTTGATTTTTTGTGTTTGTTAAAGTGTATTTTACATCGACATACCGATAAAGTACACAACATTGAATAACATGAAATAATTTACCTTTCATGTGGTCGGAACAGTCAGCACTCCTTTTACACATTTTATTTACAAGATTTCTAAACAGGTTTCTCAATTAGACGTTGAACTCCCAAGGAATGCCAATGTAGTCTCTACTTAAATAGAGACTGCATTAGAATCCCTGGGACGAGTAAAATTTTTTAGTAGACCAAATTTGGTCTACTTAAAATCTTTTACTGGTCCCAAGTTATTTTTGTTTCTTTTAGTTTTCTACAAGAGTTCAAGTGATTATTCGTGGATCCACGATTTTTCAAAAATCTTTGAGTATATAGGTGTGTTTTTATCCTTATTTTTTTGTAAAGAAAATACTCATCTTTGCAATTGTTATGTGGATTATTTAGGGTTTAGTGAAATGAGAAATTAATGACAAACACATAAACGTTGATCACCATACATCTTCCATTTACCTGTAACTAAGTTTTCTGATAGATTAACCTAACACGACCAGCCGTTTATGGAAATATACTCATACTTAAAATATTTTGGTCTCAGTTTACACTAAGGACCAGTGTTTTTATAACTATCTCCCTCTATTTTTAAAATTTAACTGTTTGAATTTAATACATGTAACAGTACATGTATGTTACATTTCGAATTTTATAATTACATTTTATCTAGTGTTTGATAAATGTTTTTTGATCAAATTCATGACATAACAAATTTACAAACTATGGTATCAGCATTATATTTCTTTTTATTTTATCAGGTTCTTTTAAATATTAAACTCTAAATTTTCAAAGCTTATAAAGCCTCTTTATATTAGACTATTTCTTACAAGTTTAAATTCATCAATCTTAAAATGGAGAAAAGATCGAGTTAGTTACCAGGTTTTACACCCGATAATATGAAATTTAGAAATTATTTTGTGAATGACGCATTTCTTAGTTTTATATTTCATTGCGTGTCAAAACTGATAACTCAACTCAGTATTATAATTGGTTCTTTTTTCGCCCATTAGACTATTTCACCAATTTAGAAATAGATTTTAAGTCGTTTGAAAAATGCCTTTTGAAAACACATATCCAAAAGACAGTAAAAAGAGATATATTACACTCATTAGAGTATACTGTGAATTGCACATCCCGAGGCCCCCACCGTATCATTAAATGACAAGGTTTGGTAATTTAAGTCGTCGTTGTCAAAGATATAATCTAAACATGCTTAGGTCTTTTGAAATTATTGGTTTCAAAATTCCGTCGAGGTCCAAAAATGTATCATTCGGCAATGTTGATAGTAAGTATATGGCATTTATGTTTGGTATTTCGCAGAAAAGAGACATGTTTACCGCCATTAAATTCAGAAAATACTTCATTCTTTCTTTTGACTTTAGATCTGCATTTCAATTTTATTGCAATTCAATAATATAAACCTTCATGTTGTTGATAAAAATTCATTGAACTTACGGGGATTTGTTTTATTTATTAATTCAATCTAATGATCTATTTGGTAGTCAGGTAAAGAAAATACGCCAAGGGCTAGTCGGCTTTATTCGGTTGACAATTGTTTTCTTGAGGTGAAATTTTCAATATTACATGCAACTACATACAGTATATACACTGTATTTAATATACTTTCATGTAAATTAGTTGAATCTGATTAGTCGAGATGCATTTGTTAAAAAAACACTATTACCCGCGGAATAATAAAGCCACGCCCTCTAGCGTAGCAACAGTAAACATTGCTTGACGACGGGTGATATTTAAAGAAATAGCGACTGTGCAGGATTTATGCTCGTACGTTTCATTGTAATATGCATTCGTAAAAAACATCATATAATAAATATTGCTTGTTGTTGAGAGTAACATTGAGCATTTTCACTCTTCGAAAACCATTGTCAACCTCAGCTGCGCCACGGTTGACACTGGTTTTCCTGGGGTGAATATTTTCAATGTAAACTCAACTACATCCATTTTTTGTACAATATTAAATCCGCATAGCGAATATTTTTAACTATTTCATATGATATTTTAGATATATTAGAATAATGATAAATGAAATAATATCTATTTCGATTATTTGAAATAAATGTATTTGATAAATATGTACAAGTGTAATTTATCAGCTGAAATTAACATTTAATCAGCAAATTAGATACATGTGCATGTATTTCTATTCGAACATTACTTTAAAGGGTGTACAAATTATTGATTGATTGATTATATACTGTTTAACGTCCCTCTCCAGAATATTTCACTGATATGGAGACGTCACCATTGCCGGTGAAGGGCTGCAAATTTGGGCCTATGCTCGGCACTCAGGGCCTTTGAGCAGGGAGGGATCTTTATCGTGCCACACCTGCTGTGACACGGGGCCTCGGTTTATACGGTCTCATCCGAAGGACCGCTTCATTTAGTCGCCTTTTACGACAAGCAAGGGGTACTGAGGACCTATTCTAACCCGGATCCCCACGGGATGTGTACAAATTAAATTTACCTTCTAATTTATATAGCTCTTCGTTAAAGCTGAAGACGGCTCGTAAATATGATTTCCTAATCTCCTTTCTCCAATATTAGCACTGGAGTTTATAAACCCGTTATATGTGTTTTACTTGCTGGCTTTTAACTGGTCGCTGTGGCGTGCAGAAAATGATTATTATTATTTAAATTCATATTTATGTATATTAGGTTTCCTTCGTTTTTGTTGAATTATAATTATTCATTGAATAATCTTTTGTGTTTATTTAACTTTGCAATGTATTGTCCCGTGTAAATTTTATCGTACATCTTTGTTCCTTACGTGACAAAAACAGACATAATATATAATTGCAGGAGACGTCGGCGCATCTTATATTTGTAAAGTGAAATGCAATAAATTGTTAACAAGACTCGTGCTGGATGAATGTAAATTAGAAAACAAATAGGCGAATTACAGATAAAAGAAACTATTTTTAAACGTATCGTGTTTACTTTTGTTTTTTTCTTTTTTTGTATTTGTTAAAGTGTATTTTACATCGGCATACAGATAAGGTAGACAACATTGTAACGCATGAAATTATTTATATTTAAATAGGGCGGAACAGTCTTCACACAATTTTCCACAAGAATTTTTTTTTACAATATTTCGAAATCGGACTATTCATTAGACGCTAAAATCCCCAAGATTTCCAATGCCGTCTCCATTATGTGACCTGAAATTGCTTACTGATCATATCATATTTATATGTTTACGATGCGCCGTTATGGCAAGCGCAGATGTTTATTTTGTTTTAATTTAGATCCGGCTCGTAAAACTGCACGTGACTTTTGATGCGTCTAGACTCTGACGTCACATGACGTCGTATGTAAGTTAAATTTCCAAAAAGAAGCCTGAACAGTGCTGAAAGTTAATGAAGAACGTTTCGTTTGCTATTTATCTTCAATATTTAACTATTTTCAATTAAATCAGGGCATGTTTACATTTAGTTGAACTTTCGCTGCTATTCTTGCGAGAACGTAGCTTTAACATAGCTTCAACTAGTGATGCATTGTGGGTCCAAATTGCTGCGTCAAAAAATTCTATCGAATGAGTGTGCAGTAGTCCGATTTTTCTCTTCGCACAGGCGTTGCTATAAGAGCTCGCAGTGAGAAGCGTCGTGAGAAGCGACGCTCGCTTTTACTACAATATAGCGTCCTGTAGGTGTTAATAACATAATATTTACGTTTGCTGTGTTTTTCTACAAGGCCAACTGTGAAATTGATTTGAAAATCATTTTCTTGTATACTCTTGGGTTGAAATATACTCGGAGAAATGTGCATTAACGTGACATTTCAATGAGGTTGCAGCGATGTTAGTAAAAATGCAACGTTATTGGACAGCGAGAAATTCAAATATTAAGTATGTTTTAATAATTTCCAAACATGTAAAATATAAATATAAGGAATGTTTTTAAGTTTTGTGTGAATTATTGGTGCACGCTTAATGAAATATGCCTGCTTGACACGTCTGAGTGATTCACACATCAAAAACGTTCCTTAATTTAACTTTTTGAAGGACCTCTAAGGAATCATTAAGGGATCTAAGATGCATTTCAAAAATAATTTATTCATTATGGTGTGTATGTGTAAATGTCTGTGTTTTTATTGCTTCGCGTTCTTTTTTTTTCTTTTTTTTTATCTATCTATTTATTCATTTATTTTTTTTCACTTTTTTGGGTATTTTTTTTTCTAGTAGAAAATGTTCACCTTTGCATTATAGTAACGTTGAAGTTTGGGAGAAAAAAGAAAAATTAATGACAAACACATGAATGTTTATCACCGTACCTCTGTTTGTTGTTCAATCAACTTAACAGGGCCAATCGACTTACGAAGATCGATGTATATTAATCCTTAAAAGACATTGGGCTCATTTAACACCAACAACAAGGTTTTTCAAACTATTTCATTCAAATCTCGTATTTAACTGCTCGTTTTTAATACATGAAATAGTAACTGTATATATGTTTCGTTTCAAATTTTATAATTACATGGTACATAGGTTGTGATTAATGTTTTCTTGCATAATCACCAGTGTTAGATTGACTTGCTCGGTGTGAGAAAGCAGTGTGAGATTTTTCTGTCTTACACTGTGTATTACTACGCCGCGAACGATAACGTAAACATTCCGTCTTTATACAAAGAAATTGTAACAATGTTATAAAAAAAATTACACATACCTTAAATGTTGTAATTCTAATTAATATAAACTTATTTTCATTCAAAATATTGTCGTATTTTCAATTTTTAAATGGCACTATTTTTAAATTTTGGAATGGTTCTTCTTTTACACTCTAGGATAGAAAAGTTTTTCATTCACAGTTTTTATCTATCTAATTAATGTACACGGACTTTAATTTATTTTATTAGTGTTTACACATAGTGTAAACCATTTTCAGGCACGCTCTCTCCGATGGTGTATTTAGATTTTTAATTAGATGGGAAATTAAAAAAAATATTTTTAGCCCTATCACGGCGACATCATTGACAGGCCGTTATTTTGGATAAAATAATGCGAGAAAAATAATCATTCATTACATACTCGTGCGGGAATAGTGAAATTCCACCTCGGGGCCAAGATTCACGGTCTAAGACTATGCAAAACCTCGTCCTAGACCGTGAATATTGTCCCCTCGGTGGAATTTCACTATCCAACACTCTTAGTAATGAATGATTCTATTATTCTGATCAAATTCATGACATAACAAATTTACCTACCATTGTATCAGCATTGTGGTTTATCTATTTCATCAAGATTATTTTATTTCATTGTCTTAAGTCCAATTGCACAATAAGTGTCCATCTAATAAATAAACAAGTATTTTATTTTACTTTCGCTTCTTAAACTTGATGTTAAATATGATATGATATTTATATACAGCTCGTTTTCAACATTTAGAATTTAAGTTAAATATTTGATTAAGTCCCATTGACTCAGAGCGAAATTTATACTATTCATATAAACTTTAAAAACAGAAATTTAAAACCGTGATCGTCTCTTTGTAAACTTCATTTTTATGCGTTGTAAGATTAGTTTTTTTATAAGCGTTGAAAATCTAAAGCAACAGAACTTAATCTGACAATTCCCTCAAATTTGTTTTTGTAGATATACAGCAAAAGTGCTTTTTTTGTTGTATATTATTAAACCTGGACCTGAATTTAAATTACCTTACATATATTTCAATCTATTGCAAGTTTTAAAGAATTTCATCTGTCGCCTGGTGCACGAAATAAAATCAAATGACATTGTAATGCCTTACAAACACGTAGCATACTTCAAATACCCTTAAAAAATAACAGCAATGTTCTATATTTATTGTTTACTTGCTAGGTAACTATGTCGTCTTATCTGATATATTTGATGAGTTTGCACTTTAAAGAAAAAAAAGCCTGTTTGAGATTTAAAGTTAAAACGTGACTTTAGGTCCCTCGATAGGGTATAGAAGTATATCATATATTTTGAATAAATTTGACAGTCATATGATACTGACTTATGTACGTACTACATGTCCATCATCATGTTCTACAGTGTGACCTTTGGGGCGAGCCTAGTAAATTATATACTTTCAACAACCTTTTCACAAATTACACTTGTACTGCCTATTCATTAAAAAGGGAGAAAAAAATATACAAATAAATCATTGACAAGTCATAAGTAACAAAAGTATGAAGTCAAATAAAGTTACTGTTTACTCCAGACGGAAACAATGAATTTGTGGCAAGGTGATTACATTAAACCGTTTGTATATATTTTTCGAGCTGTGCTCGCTATTATATACTACTTCGGAAAAAATAAGTACAAAACATCATGAAAAAAGGAAGGTGTATTATATAAATATATCCGAGGGAAACAAATAATAATGAAAAAATTCATGATCGCATGAGAGAAAACAATTTTAAAATCTTTGTTTAATTTGCATTTTAGATATTATTCACCCAAGAGCAATTTAACCTTGTACGAGGGGTGATCAAAAAGTATGCAAAATATCCTTTATCTACAACACCATAATTCAGATTAGAATGAATTTTGCATAGATATATCCATATTTATTATACCTTTGTTTATTTTTTCCATATAAAAATAAGACGAATTAATATGCTATTTTTTCTAAACAGTCTCTACCGTGAAATAGTTTTTGTGTTTATCTGTTTGTCTGTCTCTTGTCAACTTTAACCTTTGCCATAACTTTTAAACCGTGAGAGATAGAGAATTCAGATTTGGTATGCTTACTCCACTAATTAAGCCCTTTCAACTGACACCAAGGTCAATGCCCTTGTGACCTTGAATATGACCTATTTGCTAAAAATTGGTTTTTAGAACTTTGTTGCCGCCAGGCGCATAGTGTTTCACAAACACATGTTGTTTTAAAAATAAAAATAGTAGTCGCTCTTGTGGCACAGTGGTTGGAGAGTCTGATTTAAGAGTCGCGTAGTACAGAATTGATCTTTACGTCGTGGAATTAAGTCACTGCGGACGTGGAGACTGACCCTGCGGATGAAACCGTAGTAGGCGCTAGCATGAAAAATGATCCCTCACTGCTCAATGACCAAGTGCTTAGTAAAGGAGAAAAACTTGCTCCCCTGACAAGTGGTGGCCGTCTCTATATGAGTGAACACTTTTTGAGAAGGACGTTAGAATAAGATAAAAAAAAACATATCAATGTAAAGTATTTTAACCATTTATTTCGTCCATAAGACGCAAACGTAGAGCAGTAGTGCAGCTTTAGGCCGTTTATTTTATGGTCGTGGAAGTTAGAGTTAATCCACGAGTTTAAACCGAGGTCATTTGTCACAGTTCCGATTATGTCTAAATGTGCCGTCCTTCGCCGGGAATTATTGGTGTCCCAACTTGACTGAAAAAATTCAAAACAAGCAAACACTCAAAACAGTATATAACATCTAAAGGTAACCTAAATTAAAAAATGACATGTATTTGTTTTATATATTCTTTCTTTGATTCTTTTGGGCTAAAATCTATATGCCATATTTTTTTTTATTCGTAAGCCTGTTCGAGCCTTAAAATCAAACCCTTGTGTCTCGCTGTAGGCATTTGCACCACAGTAGGTCCTAATTTTGTTTCTTTCCCTCTGTATATGGTGACGTTTTTCGAAGCCAGTTAAATATAAGAGGAATCAATCTGAATATTGTATAAAATTTACAAATGCTAACAGGTTCGATGGAAGCATGAATTCATTATTATTATTATAGTATTCCTTGTTATTGTATTTCACTTGGATACATTTTCTTCTTCTTCGTCGATGTGCTTCAGATCCTCTTTGATATGAAGATCTTCTTCTTTTCTACTTCTATCATCATCATCCTCTCTTGTTTGGTAAACCGCTTCAAACTTCTTCCATTTAATGTCAAGAGCATCCAACAAATCTTTCCACGTCTTCTCGTTAAAAGCCTTTACTTTGCATCGCCTGCGATCCATCAGTTTCTTCAACCCTTTGGTGTTTTTATCGCTTTGCCTCTTTTTCAATCCGTGGACATGTGGCTCCCCCTTTGTTATGCACGAGCGGCGTTTTATCCTATAAAGACTAGCAATGTAAATCGTCAACTACAGTTGTCTTTTTCTCGTTAGGAAATCAAGCAGCTTGTGTGCGCAGTATTCACACGGTGAGTTGTTGAGGTAAATTCTTACTCTCATTAGTTCTTTCTTGTACATCCCGGAGAGTCTTTTAATCAAGGTTTGCTCTGAATGTCTGTTGACGCTCTTTATGACCTTTGGATCTTGACCACTGACCCAGTAAACTAATAGAGTTATTCCTGCGTAAGACCAATTGTATTCATGGTGTAAAACAGTGTTGTACATATGATGGAAGACATCCACAGGATCTATATGCAGTTAAAAAGTTTATAAACATATTCTCATGACTTTTTTTTTATATGCAGTTTACATGAAAACTCGAGGTAATCCTAATTTGAAATTATATTTAGATGTTTTACTTACATGTACAAAAGTTTATATTGACAAATTTACGAGTATATTTATTTTAGAAAAGCTGATCCCAGGCTGCCCTTTCCTTATCTATATAAGCGTTATATTCAACCATCACCTTCATATGTTGTTGTATTTCCCATTCTGTCTATTGACAAATAAGTTGATGGCACATTAATTTGAATGGCCTACAATTTAATAATTGTTTTTCAATTTTTAAGCAAATACGCAATATCAGTAAGAATTATAATTGACTGTCATCTTGGTAACATTGTCCAAAAAAGGTCTTTGTTTTGTTTGAATTAGAAAACGGGTTATTTATTACATGTAATCTTGTTCATTATTTCAGGCTGCTGTAGTTTGCCGATATACTATGTTTATTTTTCATGGGATAGAATATCCACCTTTGGAAATGATCCAGCACTGAAATTTCTACGTGTTTTATGTCCTGATCACAGATTTGTATTGATTTTATATTATTTTGAGATGAATCAGTTTTCATTATATATAAAACTATCCTTACATATAGATATTACTTATGCTTTACAAGCAATTTGTTTAGGGAAAAGGTAAAAGGTGTAGATTAATGAAACAAACATAAACATTACGCAAAATAATTAAATCATAAAAATATTCCATTTTTGGGGTCACTTTTTAATGATCTCAAGCCAACACAGAACACTACATTTCATTTATAGCGTGTCATTGTTCTAACCAGTTCAGAATTGATCTCTGAATGATAGTCAAACAGACTCTAAATTCTAAATTCACACCTATAGGTCCTTTATAAAAAGAGGAAACAGACACTTTAAATATTCATATAAATTATGCAGGCTTGATTAAATTTCATACAAATGGTTACATTACAAGGATTCTATTCCTGTTTGTTAGCTAATTACCTGCTTCTGGTTCATCATCGCTAATGTTCTCTGCAACAAAAAGAGAAGAACAGAAAAAGAAAACATTAGGAACATATTCAAATTGAAATTAAAATCGAGTATCAATAACCGACACCGACACTCTCTCTCACACACACATACTCAAACGGACACCCACACACACAACTCTCTCTCTTCATTATTTTAAGAATATAGCTTAAACTTTCTCAGAAAGTTTTAATGAATATTTTGAGTGCTCATTGTTGAGTCCGAAAGCAAAAACTTACCAATAAAACGAATCATATATATATATATATATATATATATATATATATATATATATATATATATATATATATATATATATATATATATATATATATATATATATATATATATGAAAAATCTTTAAAAATCTTCTTCTCAAGAACCACTGGGCCAGGAAAGATGAAACTCACGTGGAAGCATCCTCAGATTGTGTAGATTCAAGTTTGTTCAAATCATGACCACCCCCACCCCACCCCCCGGGGGGGCAAGGGTGGGACCAAAAAGGCCGACCAAAGTTTTATATAGGAATATATAGGAAAAATCTTTAAAAATCTTCTTCTCAAGAACCTCTGGACCAGGAATGATGAAACTCATGTGGAATCAACCTCAGGTAGTGTAGATTCAAGTTTGTTCAAATCATGACCCCTGGGGTTGGGGTGGAGCCAAAAAAGTTTTACATAGGAATATATAGGAAAACCTTTTAAAATCTTCTTTTCAAGTACTTCAGAGCCATGATTAGTTATGTTTATATGGAATCATTCTCAGGTAGTGTAGATTTTAGTTTGTTCTAATCATGACCCCATGGGGGGTTAAAATTCAAGCCTTTCCCCCTTACCTCAGTAAACTTTAAGTTCTGATCTGATATGTGCTTTTTCCTAGCCGATGTTCTCAGATGAGCGCTGTGGCCCATGGGCCTCTTGTTAGAATTAATAAACGTATTTATTTATTTTTGATAGGTAACCATAGTAATTGGGTAATTTAACTCAGTTCACAAATGGTATTTATTAATCCTGTTTACATTAAATAAAATGTTTCATTACCGGATTATTCAAAGAGCTATAACCTTTTATCCAGTCCTTTTATTTTGAAAGGTTTTGTAAAATTTCTGATGATACATAATTTTAAAAAATTAATTTAATTATGAATGAGTGTAATGTGTGAGAGAATATTTGATCTATTGTTGATTACCAGGTATATATAATTATATGTTTTTGAATAAATGAATTATTTTTTTGAAACGTTAATTAACCTTGATTATATATTGAGTTCATGGATTCTGCACAGGTCTGTGGGAATTGACTTTGATATACCGTATAAGTGGAAATTTTAGCGAGACGCAAATTTAGCGATTTCACCCTAAAAATTGGTTATTTATTTTTAGCGAGAGGTAATTTTAGCGATTTCAAAATGCTTACTAAAAAAGCTATTACAAATATAATGCAATTAATTTTTAGCGATATTCAATTTTAGCGATCTCGGGACCCTCGCTAATAATGCCAAAATTAAATCCTCGCTAAAAATTCTACATATACGGTATTGTGCACAATTTTCATATTTTACAAACTTAAAGTTCTGCTGCGCTACTCAAGAGCTTATTAGGTTAGCTATTAATTATTGCTAACCCTGAGCATTACAGTGTCGAATAAAAAAGTAAAATAGGAGGTGCACAATGGCAATATGTAATAATGATTCTGTGAAAGTTTCATGAAAATTCACTCAGTAGTATAAAGAGGAGTTGCGGATAAGAGATAAAGCGTAACAGACGGACGTACGGACGTACAGACGGACGGAAATTCCAATTACTATATACCGTCCCACTTTTCAAGCGGGGGTGTATAATAAAAAATAAGTTATTTGCTGTACATAGGGTACAGAAATCTTGGATTCATAGCAAAATAATATACTGAGAAAAAAAAATGACTTTGTGGTGGATAATTAGCAGAGGTGTATTTTGGTTAGTGGTGCTAAAAAATACTCAAACGATGTATTACGTCACCTAGGGAAAGTGGTGAAATAAAAACACTATATATATATTGATTATGGCAGCTTTATGTTCACATTTCTTAGCACTAATTAATGCAATGGCGGTATAGGCATCGTTTTCGTTTGGCATATTTGCAGTCAATATTTTTTGCAATCATGGTATGGCTGACGGAAGTTTCATTGTGTTAAGTCATCAATTAATGAATAAAAAAGCAACATGTTGCTATGCAGGTTCCTTTTTACGTTTTCCAACAAAACACGTTTGTTATTTGTCAGAGTAACTTGAAAGGTTTCTAACCAACAATAACGGGGATGTTGGCGCATATCAACGTTTCATCAAACTAGGGCTTTTTATCATGCCATCTCGTTAACCCTCGAGGTATTCCCACTAAAACCGATTTTATAATACAGTATGCAACCATACTCGTAGCTAAAACTGACAGAACATCTTCGCTCTATATTTTTCAGCGAGGTCGGCAGCTTTAAGTTCGTATTTATCTCACTCAAGTACATTTATGCATAATACTTTTTGCATGTTTTCGCCGGGAAAATATAGCCAGTGATTATTAACCTTTTTTACAAACAAAGATTGTTGATTGATTGTATAATGTTTCACTCATATGGAGACGTCACCGTTTGACGGTGAAGGGCTTCAAACTTAGACCTATATTCGGCACTGAGGGCAATTGAGCTGAATCGAATTAAATCAGGGCCTCCCGATCACAAAGCGAACGCTCTACCACTAGCTTACCGTGAACGGTACAAACAAAGATTATTAACTGTTTCTTAGTCTTATGCGCAAATAAGATTTTGAGAATTTTTACTTTTACCTTTGAGGAGTATGAACATATGATTTTTAATAAATGATAAATTATCAGTCATAATCACAAAGTTGTTGGGTAACTTGTTGATTAAAGATGAATCTAAATGATAACAATGCTGGAAAATACATTCGAATTTATAGTTTTATTTACTTCAAAAGATAACTATGCGTTTCTTTTTTTCTTTTAGTATATATTAAAACTGCATGTAGTTGAGATTAACATGCAATATTTATCATTTTAAACCGAATGATCTAAACATTCACATATAACAGAATACACGTATCTCATAAATTCTGCGCAGTCAATATTTTTGTGAACATCGCCCATCGTCAAGCAATGTTGACTGCTGCTACGCTGGAGGACATGGTTTCTTCATTTAGAAGCTAGTAGTCTTTTGTAACACATGTTCTCGGGAAATCAGGTTCAAGTTATTTACATAAAAGTATTATATAAAGAAATATAAAAATTTCTTCTTTTTCTGATAACTCCATGAACGTTAGCTTAAACAATGATTGGTTTAAGTTTATCACATGATATACACGTATTATATGACAGCTTATAGATCTGAGAGCATGTTTTACGTATGAACAATTTCTAAAACGAGGTAAATTATTGACAAATAAAAGTTTATGAAACAAGAATATCAGCAGTCTTTTTTAAAGTCATCATTTCTTGAGTTTTATGGTCGTTACACCGACCTTATACAATCTATCATTGAGTCAAATGCTGACTAACGCTTTTCATAGTTATTCTTAGTCCATTATTTATATATTGAATTGACGACGGATTTTTCCGTTATATCCCAATCATGACAGGGAGCACACGGCGGCGGGTATGACCGGTCGGCAGGGGATGCTCATTCCTCAATTGCACCTTATTCCACCTCTAATGTTTGAAATGTCCATGACTGCTTCGCTCCTATTTTGCATTGCTTTATGAATTTTTGAGCGTAAACACTGCTCGTTATCTCCATATATTTCGTATAATAATTTAGGAATTTTAAATATCACACACTATGCAACGACAGTCAATATACATGTATGTATGAAATAGATAGCAAGAGGTACAAAATATAAACGTTCTATTGTAAACAAACTTGTTTCCATTTATTTTGTGATAGTACTAAATTTGATAATATTTATATAAAGAGCATAACTTAAGTAAATTAAAAAAAGGATGATATATGTTATATAGCAAGCATCATTAGTATAAGCTCAATTCTCACAAATATCCAGAATGGTCCAGGTTCAAAGTTGCTCTATATTTATTAATCCTGTGAAGATCTTCTTTTTCCTTCGCTTCAGTAAATTTCTAATTCTTGCAGTTTTTTTTTTTTCAATGTGTACATCAAAATAATAATAATAATAATAATAATAATAATAATAATAATAATAAAAGTATCGAATTCAAATCGATAAGTGAAATATATTGCAATAACTTCCACATATTTGAACAACGTCTTTTTTCAACATTTTTCTTAACCAAATTTAATTTTATGATTGTAATGATGAATTCTCATCAGTATCTGAGTTTCTTCAGGAATCAATCAGTTTAGATTGTCAGTCTTTCCAGAATGAACAACAGTTTATGTTATTTTTTTTTACTTGAGATCTATATCAGTCCTTTTATCGAGAATAAAATTGTGATCGAATGCCTCTGTATCATACGCATCGTTCAAGCAGTCGTCATGGTTTAATACATTGGAAGTTTGGACATTACCATCCTCTGATCAGATTTCGTTTTCATCCTTCAGCGCCTTCCCCGACAAGCTGAGATAATCGTGTGGAAGAGATCTACTTATTTAAAAAGTCAGGTATTGGTTGTCATCTTTCAAAGTTGTTTTTGGAATGTCTGGGAGTCTCGTATTTTGTCGGCCCTTTACGATTGAATTATCCCTTATTGCCTTTCCTGATGTGTATAGATACTCATGTGGCAGGGATCTACTTATATGTGTTAGGTACTGGTTGTCATCTTTCATTGCTTGTTGTGGAATGTCTGGGAGTCTTATATTTTTTCGGCCCTCTAAGACATAATCGTCAGCCACCGAGTACTAAAAGTATGCAAACTGAGAGGAATTGGGTTTCTGAACATAGAAATAAATGCATTTTATTTATGTTTTCATAAAACTAACAAAGGTGTATGAGTTGCTAAATAGCTAATTATGGCCTTTGTAAAAAAAAAAGATAAATACATGATTGTGTATGTTCACTTGATCATGATTTAAGTGAAAGTAATTATGTACTTTTCAGCCCTTCATCGTTCGGGTGTATAATTGTTAGCTTTTCTATTAATTGAGCGATGGTTTGTTGATCTTCATCCTATTCTCCACTCATAAAGATATGTTTAGAATTCGAACACAAAATAAAAAAAGATTAGAATAAATTTATAGTGCGTGAGACTCTTGCATATCCAGATCACTAGATGTTGAACATTGTATCTGAGTAGAATTAAAAAAAAATTAATCATGTAATATTTTAATCGTGATGAATACAAATAAAAAGGATAAAAAGAAACTGTGACAATATTTAAAACAATCAGAGATATACTTTCTCATCATTACTAGATAAGATTCCTCTCATTGTACGAACAAAATCAAACTAGTAGTGTGATGAAATAAAATAAAAATGCAGCACAACATAAAGAAATGAGATACGTATCCCAAAAGAGTAAAATGCATTTCGAAGACTAAGTTGTGTTAGTAATTGTTTTAATTTCATAATATCAAAAGAAAATCGTTTGATGGCAAAGAAAATAAAAATTCTCGCACATTTTGAGAGGGTGATTTAAAAAAAAATCTTTACACATTGCTACATTTTTTAATGTAATTTTTCACTAAGCTCTAAATATTAAACTTTTAATATTTCTGTACATTGAATAAGAAAGCTTACATATAAGATAATCTATGTTTATGTCTTCATAATTTAGATTTCTTACTATATTCATGATAGCACTACATAACCTTCTTAGATTTAGAACCTAATCCGCTTTTTCCTTCAATTAGTAGCTGCTAAATTTCCTATTAAGGACAGATGATACAAACAAACTTTTATCAACAAATTTGAAAATAACAACTTGGGGCATGTTTAAATTAGTAAAATGAATAACATTCACCGCGTATTTTTTAATTTTTTATTCAGATTTGCACAAAAATGGAATTTGCAGTGAAATATATATTTGTACAGATTAATAAGGACGGTTTAAGAAGGACAGGCTTTTGAGCATCACGGAAGGTTTATAATTTCTTTATATTCTAGAAATTTATTATTTGCATCATTTGCAATGAAATAAGGCCAAAAAATATATACCAATCCGGGTATCATTTTTTGTATCATCTGTCCTTAAGTTGATCACTTAATTGTTAAGATTCTATGTCTATGCAGTAACACCGCGGACTGATTTATTAGCCATTGAAAAAGCGCGATAGGTTCTAAGTAAGTTAGATCATATTAAGTAAAATTTTAGTGATTAAGAAGGGGGCTCGGTCGCTTCGCTCCCTCCGCCCCTTCTTAATCACTAAAATTTTACTTAATATGATCTATTACATTTACCTGTTTCAAATATTGACGCCATATCGTAACCTCGCCGTGGGACAAACTCATTTAATTGAATAGAATGGTTTTTGTTTGTTTTTTTTTTTTATATGAGGTATAGATTTTTTTTTATTCTTTAAGAGATCTATAATATAAAATTAAAAATAACACAACTAATAACACAAAAATATTTCTTTTAATCTTTTGAAAGAAGCTGTTCTGATGATTCTGAATTTCTTTTTCGAAAGAATCGTTTATGACATGATTAACTGATGAGTCATTAGTTCTGAGTAGTAAAAATTTTATGTTAAGGTAGCACATAAACGTTTCGTGAGCAATGTTATTAATCATATAAAGAGCAAAAATATGGCAAAATACCGGTTTTTCTGCTCCTTCACAATAAACGCCCTCGTCCTCTTTTAAACATGGAACTGACATGTTTTCCGTAGAAACTTTTTGTAGGTTATGAGAGACACTTTTAGTTTCTTTGTTTCTTTTCTCTCTAATTTTACCATTCCTATATGCAATGTATGATAAAAACACTTGATGAAAAATTCTTTTATTTCGGGAACATTTATAGAAAAAACTAAAATCATTTAGTAGGCAATCTCATCAGAATATATAACTTTTCTACACTTCGTACAACCGTTTCTCAAAATAAATTTAAATATCGGCATTGCTACCATAGACATATACTTTTTTGATAGAAAAAAAGATCTGGAATTTTTTTTTTTTTTTTTTTTTGGGAATATTATTTTTTAAGCCACTCTGCTTATACATATTAGTACTCTATACCGACAGTTTACACTGAATTAAGAAGATGCTAGAATTTCTCATTGTCAGTATGTGTAATGAGTATTCTTCAAAGAACGATTTTGTATAGGCACTAACTGACGTGGTTTTTATTATGATTTCTATTCATATTTCTATAAAGCAGCCTGAGAATATATTTAAAAACTACGCCCGAAGACAAAATTGTGTAAGTCGTAATAGAGATCTATCAACCAAGTTTTGTCAATTGAAAATAATTATTTCCGTTTAAATGTAGACTAGATATATTTAAAACTTAAGCCACAGCAGAGTCTGTCATTTCTACTGATTATCTGGGTGGGTTTTTTTCGGACTATGAACGATTATGTCAAAACATGATGACCTTATCTTTTCAACCGTAAATTTATTTGGTAAATCATATAAAATACTGTAAACCAATTTTTATTCGCGACGACTTTATTTCGCGATTAACCAGGAGTAAACTAGTTAGCGACGACTAATTTTCGCGATCAAGCCTTTTTCGATCAGGGTCCAACGTTATAAAACATACTTAAGTCTGAGAATTCTCTCAAGTCTGAGAATTTTCTCAAATCCAAAATTCTCAGACTCAGTTGCCGTCATAAAAAAGTTGAGAAAAATAAAATTCCTTAAACTCTGCTTTATTGTGAAATTCTCAGGTGAGTAATTCTCAAGACTTGAGTTGAGAATTTTTATGAGAATTCTCAAAGTTTTATAAAGGCGGACCTCTGTTTTAAATAGACAGAGAAACGTTAAGTACCTGTTCGCGGCGAGAATTATTCGCGATGACGAGGCTGTCACGAACTTCGCGAAAATTTCTCGCACGCGAATAAAAGTTGGTTTACAGTAAATACTACTGATAATTAATACTGCTTTGAGTGCATGCAATTAAAAAAATGCCGGGCTTGTGACAGATAAGTTGATGTTACAGGGTTTTTAAACAACCTCAGATCAGAAGATTAGAAATTTAAAATTATGTCCCTGTTAGAATGACCTCTTTACCAAGTATAACCTAAAACTGGATCATATTTTGGCTGCAAAAAGTTATTTCATACCAGTTGTTATTTGTTTTGTTTTTGTTTTATTAGGTCTTTCCACCTTTCTGTGGAAAGACCTATTGATATTCTTCTGTTTATTATTCTTTTTTTTTTTTATTATTTTTCCGCCGCATGTTTTTTTTGTTTGAAGATTTATCGAAAAGATTTATAGTCCATCAGAATGTACTCCGTAAAAGATTATTGCAGTTCACCCTGCGTAAATGAACCTTGACCCCTTTCGGAGTTACGACCCCTTTCGCAAGAAAAGCTTGTTATCGCTACTCCTCAGAAACCGTAAACCGCAGAGGTATGAAACCTTCACCAATGTCTTCGACTAATTAAGGGGACTCTTCAATCTATTCATTGCGAAAGCATTCGCTGACCCCTTCAATGAGTTATTGCCCCTGAAACTTTTTGAATTTTACAAATAATTAAAAATTTTAAAAACAAGAAGTCGTAGAGACATGGGACCAACTGCATAAGATTTATTGACCTTTGACATTATAATTCTTGAAAAGGTCAAAGGTCAAGGTCATTCCAAAATTGAGAAATTAAGCTCTTTTTGTATCTCTTTTGTCTTTTAACATATACTTAATGTCTATGCATCTTTAATATGTCCTTTTTTAACTATTTCAAAGATTCCATTCTAGTCCCCTAAGATTAAACCTTTTAAAAGTTATTGCCCCTTGTACAAAAAACATTGTTATCGCTACTCTTCCGAATCCATAGAATGTAGAGACACCAAACCTTCTCTAATGTCTTCAGGGTCTTTAGGCCTAACTTCACTGCATAGTTGCAAAAGGATCTGATGACCCCTCATATGAGTTATTGCCCTTTAACTTCTTTGTACTTACTATTAAACCTTGTAACTTTAAAACTATAAGACAGAGAAGCATGGGGTTAATTGCATTATGACCCTTAACCTTTGACCTTGAATATTTTTTCAAGGTCAAAGGTCAAGGTCATTTCATTTTTTTTTTAATTTTTATTTTTTGATATCCTTTAAGACAATTTTGGTTTTTTATTCATGGAATTTAATATTAAAACAAAATTAAAATTCAAAGAAGGTGGAAAGACCTCTTATTGTTCTTTGAACAATAAGTCTCCTAGTTATTATTATCTTTTTTTTTTTGCATTTATTTGAGCATGAAAAATTCTGGCTATTCGATCAATGCATAAGGTCATCAATAAGTGCGATAGATCAAGCGGTTGCCTATTCCTCCTAGACATCTGATTCAAACGTAGAATATTTCGGAGAACCTTGTTAATTCGATATTCACAGATTTAAATTATTGGTTGTTTTCATTAGATTGATCAATATTTGTTTTCTTTACCTTCTGTAATAAGCTGCCTTAAAAAAGATATATTCAAATGTTAGACAACCCCAAAAAAACAATAAAACACAACTAAGAGTAGTTTGTTTTTCTAATAAAGTTACAACATAAAATTAACACTAAACTGAAAATTTATAAGTCAACTATTGCGATTTGAAACTCACTTTGTGCGTTTAATTTTTTCATGAACAATGCACATTAAAAGACTCAAGTCCCAATCGCAGCTGCAATTAAATGGGTCAACACTAAAACACCTGCAAGAATAAATACTATATAAGACGTGTATAGCTTTACGTCAAGAAGTATAAGATTTTATTCTTCATGAACAGAACTCTTGTTATTCATTTAGATCGATATATGAATTAAATTAAGTCATTGTTAATTCCTTATAGAAATTATGTTTTATAATATACATGCTTATACAGAAAGGCAAAAAACAGAGCCAAAAACAAAGCAGTGGGATATAATGTGTTGTCTGGAAATTTGCTCGAGAACGGCTATGTAAAATAAACAGGCAGCAATTTCAAAGGTTTTCTCGCACAAAGTTTACAACTGCACATTACCAAAAGTATTCCTAGATTTTCCGTCGGGACACTTTTCACATTGTTCCGAGGTAAGGTTGATTAAAACAAATATTTTATCCTTAAAGAAAGGCTTTGAAGGTTTTACATTTTAACATAGTTCGATAGTCATTATAAATACGAATAAAATGATATACATCACAGCTACCATCTCTCTTGCCGATTAGAGATATTACTAAAAATAGCTAAGTTTACACCTGTGAGCTCGCACTGAAATTAGCTGTTTACCGGAAGTGACGTGTGTGACGTCACAAGTGTGACATGCAGAATATTGTATAGTCTAAAATGAAGAGCGAACTAGCATTAGGTCATGTAAAATTTTTAAATCAAACGTTTTTAACGCATGCAGACAGTACGTTAGTTTTATTTTCTGAATACTAGGTCTAATTTCATTTCTGGCAAAAACAATATAGTTCCGTACTTCATGTATAAATATTGTAATTAAAATTAAATGGGTTGATTACCCCCCCCCCCCCCCCCCCCTTACCCAACACCCCCAATTTTTTTTTAGATGCGCAAGTTTTTAATCACTACGGAAAGGGAAGTCTTTCAAAAATTAATTCCAATTTTTTTTCTTTATCCTCTCTTATATTTTTTAAATTAATTATTATATTTTTCGTTTCGATTTTGCTTCTCCATTTTTGTTTTTACACATTTAATTTACTAAAAATTTATGTTTTAGTTCGACCATAACTTTGAAAACGCTGGTACAAGCAGCACATTCCCCCTTCTAAAAAAAACATCGCTCATATATCTGATCAATTTCATTGTATTAATGAAGTGCCTTATTATTGTTTTGAAGTTCAGTAAAGTGCAGGGTGCATGTGCAGATTTTTTTTCAAACCTCATTAGTTCCGTGTTCTTTAACAGTCATAGATGGCATTTGCAGAGGATCATGATAATTTGATATTTGGAAGCTGTGCACCCCGTTTTTTAGTGTTGACGTAGACCTACAGTGTATCTCAATTTACACTTCGATTGTTTTTAATCACTGCTTACATGTATATTTACGCTTGTGAACTCTTAATAATATTGTCTGTTGACTTCCTTTTTTATCTATGTAAAATAATCTTTAAAAAGCCATTTCACACAAATGAAGTTCCTTTCTATACCGGTCTTACTGCATATGATTTTTTTTTCAGTCAGGAATGAAAGAAATTTCAACATTTTTATTTTAAGATTTACCCACCCTGTCATAACCTGACTATAAGAATGAAAAATTAAATAGGATTTTTAAAATTTTAACTACGTTTTTTTTCATAAAATCCTAAAATCATCATTAATTTGTGACTTTATTAATATTATTTGTGGGGGGGGGGGGGGGGGGGGGGGTATGGCGTACACACATCACTCGGAGCTCCTGTGATGGTTCGTATACATGTTTGAATGGAGTGTAGCGGAGTAAGCCCAGGATTGCCGATTGTGCACATTATGCATTATGATCTATCATGCACAAATAATTCAAACTTTTGATTACAGTCACAAGCTACCGTGAACAGCGTGTATATTGTACATTGTAAATTGTTTGGATTTTCAGGAGTGAGACCCATTTCACACCATCTTTACTTAAATTGTCTTGTTCTCCTTGACAATGAATATGAATTTAATTGATTATTTAATTTACATGTATGTGTAACTGTGTATCAACTTCTATATTACAGTAGTGTTTAAATTGGACATCTGTAAGGTATCGGTAGAATGCCATCCGGGACCTTTGACTTGTACAATAATGAATAATATATAGGCCTATATAATGAAACAATGTACAAACACGTGAATAAGGTGGCACATAAAAAACAAATTATACATGTCATTTATATTTTAACAAATTCAGTTTACCCTGAAAGTCGACTTTAACATCTGACTTCGAATTGATTGTGTTGCATCAATCCTAGATATATACGTAACCTGATTTTTTTTTAGAGCTGAACAAATTTAATTCCTAATTATTTTAATATGAGAATAAAAACATTTTTTTTTCTTTCTACAAAATTGTAAAACATACAAATTTTATCTTTTAAAATTTATACCACTGCAAGCACCGAAGTAACGCGACTTAATTCTAAATTGATTTTAAAAAGTCATGCATCCAGTTTTACTGGAGGGGGTGGGGTTATTTGTTAAAAAAAATATTGCAAATCAGAAAAATAAAATGACAATGAAAAAAATATTTATTAAACTTATTAAACCACATCAAATGAAAAAAATGACCTCAAAATGCAATCATTAGGGACTAACATTATTCATGTTGTCAACTGTTTATGCCTTTATAGTTCAAGTTTTAGGAGGGGGGGGGTGTTAAATAGGTAATGTGTCACATTGTGTTTTTATTTAATATATTTTTTAAAATAATGATTTAAAATGCTACTTGTGAATATTTTCTATCGTTTTACTCACATACCAATCAATAGTATAAACGTAAATAGTATACTTTCTCGGGTACCACATCGTTTGTGGTCGATTCTTCTTCGTTAGATCTAGATAGCGTAGGGCTCAAAACGAAAGGGTTCTACTACAATTTTTTTGTATTATTGCATAGCAATGAATCCTCATCAAAACGTGACGATCCACAAGAAATTTCTAGCGATTCTTTCTCTAATGGACTATCAGAATTATTCGAAACAGCGTTTTCTTTCATTTATTCACCTCTCACTTGAGGGAAGCGAGACACACTTGTGACGTCATTTAACTTTATTGCATTTAAACCGGAAGTGACATTGTCAAGGATTATCGATCGTTTTCACAGGTGCAAATTCAGACGTTCAACATTGATTATCTTTGAAACGGCGGCACCGATTTTAGTCGGGTTTTCGCCAAAATGTTTTATAAAGTAGGTTTAGTGAATTACGTTGATATGTAAAAGTACCGTGGCCTATCTTTAAGTCACCCTCACAAAATGCTAACCATATTTTAGGGGTAGATTTTGTTAAAATAACACTGGTTCATTTCATATAGGAACGGAGGTCTCAGATTTCCATAATTATCCATTCTTAAAAGCAAAATGACGAACAAAGACTACGCACTTTATATAAAAATATGTCTTCAAAACACTCCTTTTATTTGTGGGCAATAGCCAGATTATCAAATGGAAAATGAAAAAAAAAATCTTCCATAAAAGACGTTTATCATATTGTCAAAAGTTACTCATGAATCGATACAAATACTCCAATTGTACACTAAAGTAAATCGATACTCAAATGTGCTTAAGATTTCGCTAGACAAAATATATGTACGAATTTTTAGGAGACCAAGTCTTAAAAAATATGTCAGAATTTCTATTGGACCCACTTGTAGCCAGTTTTTATTTTAACGATTAACATATTTTAAAATTTATGTGCAGTCGATTTTATTTAAATCATTGTAAATAAAAACAAGAAAACACTTGCTTTGACCTTCAGCTCAACATTATACGACATGGACAGCAAACTATCAATTTGCAATAGTTACTTCCACTCATATGTCGACTATACATATATAACTCAGTGAAATAGAAATAAAAGATTGATTGGTTGTATGTTGCATAACGTCCCTCTCGAGAATTTTTCACTCATAGGGAGACGCCACCACTTGCCAATGGAGAGCTGCAAATTTTGTCCTATGTTCGAGACTTAAGGCCATTGAGCAGTGAAGGATCTTTTTTCGTGTTAAGACATTCTGAGACATGGGACCCCATTTTATACGATTTCTTCCGAAGGACTGGTCTCACAGGTCCACGAACTCAGTAGGATTTGAACCTGTGACGCAAAGAATCAACTTCGTACTTCGCGACTCTAGATCTGGAGCAAAAACGACACAAGCTATTGAAAAACATATTGCCGAATCAAGGATACGTACCGTCTCAGATAAAGTCATTATTTCGTGAAATTTGATACAATGACCCTTTCAACAAATCCAGTCTGCCATTTAATCGAATCCTGAATGCCTTTTCAATAATAATTAATACTCATTATATTATCAAACGTAATTGGTTATTATGTAATATATTTTCAGTTTTTTCCCAAAACGTAAGAAGTACACGGCGGTCGTCACTGGTCATCAGTGGATGCTTAACAATTCTCGACACCTTAATCTACCTCTTTTTTTTAAGTTTTATGAAAGTGTTTGTTTTTTATTCTGAACGGTATTTTAAAGTGGACTTTTGAACATGATTACTGTACCTTATATTTTTGTTTCATCTCTATGATCAGCATTTATCTAATTTTCTCTAACGATTAACATGATTTACATATTTACATGTCTAATGTTTAATAGGAAAAATATCAATCTTCGGGCAGAAATGACTCTGTGCAACTGAGCAAGAAACAAACGTTTTGATAGTCAAAAAGTCTTTATCATAAAGTACTTAGTATTTCGTTTAGTATCATCATAATGTACTTTTATGTCTTTGTCTCTGGATTTAAACCAGCACAAACAAAAAAAGTCAACTGTTAATTCAAACCAAAGAAAAACTAAAGAGGAAAACAGTTTTATCATGAGGGACTACAAAACAAAATAATTTTGTAGGGGGGGGGGGGATGGCATCTCATGGTAGAAATGACCTGTACGATTGATTAAGATAAAAGTTCTTTTGATGAAATATACGAGAACCCTAGTCAATAGAGTCAATGAGGAATGCAACCACAAGTCTGTTGTTCATGTAGATCTCCTAGGAAAATTAAGGACACACAGTTCGAGAAGGACAACATGGTTAAAAATATATGGTATATTTCTACTGGGAGAAATCAAACGAAAAGAAGAACTATTTCGATTGAAAACCACGATTCAATTACTTTACTGTCATGTTGCAAATTTTGAATTTACCGGGTGGCAGTAAATACAAAATTTCTCGTAAATTTTGTATTTACTGCCACCCGGTTAACTCAAATTTTACAATATGACAGGACTGTTAAATGCAAGCACGAGTGTCGAAGAGATGTACATGTATAAGAGTTTTGAAAAATAAACGTTTGTTTTTGTGCACGATCTAACCTGAACAGATATTTAGATATATTCCCCTAACAGAAAATTGTCCTATTTCGATTCGAAAACAATTGTAATCCCATGAGTATTTAAGCATTGCAATTAGTTTGCGCGGATGTTTGAAACAACCACATTCAATCGAAAAAATGAAGTAAAATTATTAGTTTAAGAAGATAGGCTATGTGTATTCTTAGTTATAACGATAAACATACAATTACTAAAATGAAATAAGAAGAAATAATAACCTGGCTTTACTGAAGTTCCGGTACATCCAGAAGAAGTAACTTGTAATCCATTGTTTTGTTGATTCATTTTTTCGTCACATCTTCGTCTCATACGTTTCATGCGTCTTTTTGTTCTTATTAAGCCTGTAATTTCAGAATCTTATGTGTTCATTTCAATCCATCAGCGTAACTCAAGAACACAACTGTGTATATACTTTCTTCAAAAACAGGTTTGAGATATATATTAACCTTTAATTTTCTTTTAAACTAATTATTTTTTTTTTTTAATTCTGCTAACTATTGGCATGAAAGATCAAATTATATCACGTTAAAATATATCATCTTCATGGCTGGTCTGGCATTTAAGGTAAATAATATGCTTATTGTTTTAAAAAAATGAATAATTCTAGAACAAATTTGATATAAGCATTATAATTTTGATATAACTTGCATTTTTCAACCTCTTTTGGGCTACATGTAAATGTCTTTTCATTGAGTGCATATCTGCATACGACAGAAACATCATCATTTCCATCATCGTCATAATCATCAGCAGCAGTAGTTCCATCATCGTTATCATAAACAGTGCCAGTAGCACCATCATCATCGTTGACATAATCATCACTTTTATCTTTAGAATCTAATGATTTATTTTATTACTTTTTTAAGTCGTTGAATTAATTGATAACCATTGCTATAAAATCCCTAAAATATCCTTTTTAAGTCAAATGTCTCGCCTGCACAGTGCAGGGTAGGTTAGATTTTTCACCTCGTTTGAGAGTCGCACATGACTCACGGCAATAAGTGTCCATTTGACAGGGAATGCTTACTCCTCATAGGCACCTAATCCAACCTCTGGTATTCCCAGTGCCCCAACTGTTATGCCTCTTCAAAGATTGGTAATGTTTTGTTTTTAGATTTTTGAGACTCTGCTCTTTATCTTCATTTTTTTTCATTTCTTAAACTGACATTGTCATTTATTCTTCATTGCCCTCATATTCTCCTATATTTTATCTTTTCATCTTTTCTCAATATTTGGTATAATGTCTAGAACATTTGTTTAAAATGTGCAAATATAGGAAAAATCTAAAAAAATAAATAACATGTTTAATATTTGATCAAGGTTATTTTTTTTGCTGAAGACATTCAGGTACTGTAAATCACTTTTTATTCGCGAGAACTTTATTTACGCGTAATTACGCGAGACAGTGTGCTCGCGAAAATTTGATTCTCGCGTATAATATTATTCCTTAAGATTACATAGAGCAATAACCACAATTCGCTAAAATTTTGTCTCGCTAATCAAGAGTCAATGACTATCTCGCGAAAATAAGGTGTCGCGAAAAATTAGTGATCTACAGTACTTTTACACCCTTTTCTGCAAAATCCCAAGTGCAAGTTAAAGCAATTTAAAGTTGATTGACTGATTGATTGTAGTTTAACCTCCCTCTCGAGAATTTTTCACTCATACACCTATGAAGACGCCTCCACTTGCCGGTGGAGATCTGCAAAGTTTGTCCTTTACTCGGCACTCAGGGCCATTGAGCAGGGAGGGATCTTTTTCATTTCAGCACATACTGCGACACAGGACTTCGGTTTATACGGTCTCATCCGATGGACAAGTCTACACGTCCCACAGTGGGATTCGAACCCGTGAGGTAAGGATCAACTCCTGACTTAACGACTCTAGAGCAGAGGCCCTAACCACTGCAGTAGTTAAAAATGGTGCTGTGGAAAAAAATAATGAAAGTCAATTAAAAACAGTTGAAAGAAGTTATAAACTGAAACTGTACAGTTGAATTCCCCATTGTAGAAAAAAAAAATTGAAAGGGGGGGGTATCGTATTTTTTCTGTCTTTTCTGTCTGTTTTTCTGTATTTTTTTCTGTTTCACTTGGCGTTTCTCTGTTTGTCTGTTTACCGTCAAAGTCTTTTGTTTATTGGAATCTATGGCTTCCATATACTGAAAATGCATTTTATATGTAAATATCTTGAGACAAGACATGTCTTTAAATACAAAAAATCATGGAGTTTCAACTATTCCAACCACTGAAACCTTTGTCATAAATTTTAAATGTTTGAAGCTCGGAATTTAAATATTATGTGTTTTTCTAGTGTCAAGACCTTGTTTTCGATACATTTTTCACCTAGACCTCGGGGTTTGACCTACATGTTAAAAATCTTTAACCTTTGCCAACTAGGTTCTGCTAGACCTTTCATAACTCACAGGCATATTCCCTGTGTACACGTTCCTTAGGCCTGTTTATTTTCAACCTTTTTGACATACATGTGAAAAATTTATTGATAGGTTTTGAACCGATAATGGAAGACATTTATTTTAGCAACCTTCCACTTGATCTACCATACGGAGGTTATAGAGTTTTATATGTACATATTGCTTCATCAAAAATTATTAATTAATTTTAAAAAAGTGGAATTGTATTGTTACATTAAAGGAAAAGCGAAAATTGGGTATATCCAGTAAAATAGGTAAAACTAAATTTAAAATGGTTTATTTTTATGAACAAGAGACTGAATAGTTCCGGAGATCTTAACTTACCATTATCAGATATGTTGGTGTTTAGAAAATCTGCAATACATGAACTGTTCCATATTTCTGCAATCTTTCTAATCGTTGTATGTATTAATTCTCTGGTCTTTCATTATAAAAAGAAATTTCAATTTTTTTGGCGAGGTGTCTCAATAGCATACATAAATATTTCTTTTCCTTAAAATAAGAAGTTACCAGTATCATATCCAGGAAATCAAGTGTTTATAAAAGTTAAAAAAATTAAACTTATTTATTAGCCATTTATCATACTCAGTATCATTTCTGATTGCCCCTGCATTCCATAGAGTCATCATATCTATCAAGAAAAAGAATTCATAAAAATAGAGAAAGCAAATATTCATTTTTACATACGATTTTGTTTATGCCAACACCAATAACTTACAAAATAATATTTCCAAACAATTATGATTCGCACATATCATGACGACCTGTTTTCCTACAACGCAACACTTTTTTGCACGTCACACTTCCTATTTTGTTTTATT
The DNA here is from genome assembly GCF_032062105.1 of Saccostrea cuccullata. Taxonomy (NCBI): domain Eukaryota; kingdom Metazoa; phylum Mollusca; class Bivalvia; order Ostreida; family Ostreidae; genus Saccostrea; species Saccostrea cuccullata. The sequence goes on along the minus strand of NW_026926074.1, from coordinate 47,868 downwards.
CCTGTTTTTTAACAAAGTATGTTTCCCAAAAGAACAGAATCAAAAGATCATTTCATCGTTAAAATGAGGAAGGAAGTGTAAATATAGTTACATTTGAAAAAAAAAGTTCCATATCATCAGGAAAATACATTTCTGGGGTTTTTTTTCTTTGATTTAATGCATTCATTAAGTTACAAAAAATAATAATAAAAATACATTGCCAAACATCTTCAACATCTTTTTTTAAGTTTCAATAATCCGACAAATTAGAAATTGTATTGTGCGCAGTTTGAACTTTAAACACTAGCAAGCTATAATTAACAATTACCCTACATTACATTATCCTTTATCTTTTTGTAATTTTTTAATTTGAAGATTGTTAAAAGGTATTATTTTCAAATTACATAGATATGCTTTTTATAAGTCATATGTTGCAAATTATCTTTTGGGGAACCGTCAATATTTCATGATGATTTCACAAAATTCAAGAGTTACTTGGAAATAGGTACTTGTTTTTAAGTACCTATTACTAGGTCAAACCATAGTAAAGGATCGATGGAATTGATCAGTTATAATCGTTTATTAAGTACTGTAAGCAAAAATGATTAATATATTTTCCTTTTAGTAGAGAAGAATGATCTTTTTTGAAAAAAAAAACAAATCATTACGGAGATAAATGAATGTAAGTGCAGTGTCATACACATGGAACAAAGGTCATTGTCTAAAAGCAAAACACAAATAGAAAAAAAATAATTCTCGAATAATTAGGCTTTTAATCCAGTTCCAACAACCTACCATTTTCATCATTCATAAAGACAAAAGAGATCAGGCTCAACTCACAATCAGTTATAAGATGTAGTGATTTTAATTTTAATTTTTGTGATTGGTGGAAGTGTCCTTGTGTATATGTAATTGGTTTTTAAGGGTTGTAATTGGCCACTCGGCATAATTAATATTTGATACTTTCTTTTTTTAGACTGTTGTAAATGAATGTTTTATTATTAGATGAGGGTTTTTTTTTTTCTTTTCGGAGTTTTACCCACAAAACTCATCAATTACTAAGGACATCTCATGTACTTATAATGGATGTTATAAACTTTGATTTCGTTAACGATAATATAAGTAAAATAATTTTAACTGATTTTTGGTAATCTTATAATTAAAAATACATAGAAACCCATACACTTAGCAAAGCATCTGCTTTTCTCCACTTCCATTTGAAGCAAAAATAAGAATCTCCAATAGTATGTGGGAAAAAAATCCCTTTTGCTTTTTTCGGGAAACAATAAATGAAACCAGTTACGTAGACAGCTGGTAGAATTACCAGGTGGAATCGATCGTGAGACAAAATCCCCCGTCTTGATTTAAATACAAAAATAAATGTAGACAGGCATATTATTTATAGCTAATATATTAATTAAAAATGGAAATAAAAAAATAAATGTTACAGACAAGTATAGTATTTTCTACGAAATTAAGGATGCCTGCGATTGCCGGGAGGAGTTGTACTCCATGTTATTACGAGCAGGATACTTTTTGTTAATAACATAATATAATATAAATGTGCCATGGTTTGAAAATCATTCTGGAATAAGTGTGCGAGTTCTTAATTCACAAACACATGTGATGCTTAAGCCTGTTGAAATTTGAATTCTTAAATATTTCGATCAATGCTCTTTAGTATTTGTTATTCATTATGAATCTTATATGATGAAATAAGTATGTCTTTAAACAATTGTTAAGGTGTAAAATACAACATTTTTTGGCTTAATTAAATTAAATTTATTTACTTACTATTTAAATAGTTTTGGATTGAAACCTTATAATCTTTCATTTTAGTAACGATAGTTGGTTTAATAACAAAACTGGTTATCTCCTGACAGTATATTAAATTGTGAATGTGCTGAAGGAAAACCCGAGGTGCAGAGCCTGTGCCCCTGATAGACTCTGCATATTCATACTTTTTTTCTACTGTGTCCTATGACAGCCAGTATAGAATCGGTAATCCTTTCTGTGTTTAGAATATATAAAATATATATATACCAGCGATAAGTATCCTCGTTTGATATATTTATCTGGCGAGTGCAAAATAAATATAATTTAAATAAAATCATAGAATGTTAAAACTTAGCTCCGTTAATATTTCTTATCGACAGCATTGCTTGACGCATTCATATCATATATTTATTGTAAATATTTTATTTATTTTAGGTTATAAAACATCACAGATGATTTGCTCATAAAAACATCATTTGAGATCCATATCAGTAGATTTATCAAGAACGAAATAGTCATCAGTTTTGTCTGCAGAAGGAAAAGACGTCTTTAGGTTGTAATCTAACTTGTCAGAATTTGTGCTGTCCTCAGTTTTTAACTCTTTCTCACGATCTTCTGGGTTTAATCCTGTATATTTCACATTTTTATCTGTCTGTGAACCATCTTTTCCGGTCTGAGGGATCAGGTTATAATATTCATCTCTCTCAGGCTCTTGTGAAATCTCCGGGAGTTTGGAAAGCTTCCGACCAGATGAAGGGATAGATTTCGTGAAAGAATTTGATTTTGTTTGATGATCAAAATGAATTCCAGACTACAAGAGAATCCAAAATCATCATTTAAGTATTGAGGGGGTAGATTTGTTCAATCGATAAGTGAGATTTATGATTGAGAGATCTCACCATTTTGCTTCACACTTCATGATACGGCCCCTCAATGTGTTCGTGAATTATTGGTGGGATACTGATTCGAAACGTGTTTTTCTGTTGACTGTAAGAGGAATTAGTATAGCCCTTATTGCCCTCTGATTTATTTTTCGCATTTTTGTTGTAAAAATAAATTAAAAGATAGAATTTTTATTCAACTCTCTTTTATTACCTGATTCTACCTATACTACGACGTTCTCAAAGCATCAACGTACATACATGTCCGATCACTTTAGCCCTTTTATACAAAATCAGGTTATTTACTATATCTCATTCATCATTCCTTTGAAATGAAAAAATTACAAAACGAACAGCATTCAACGGCTGTTCAAGTTCAAAAGTCCATTTAAACGACAGAAATAAGGAGAACAGAACCAAAGAAGACCTCTAAAACACCATGGATGGAATGAGTTGCCATAGAGGAGTAAGCATCCCATGACGACCGGTTCATGTAATATCTGCAGCGTGACGGAAAAGGAAACACGACGTAGACAAATCAATTTGTAAATAATGGTCTTACAACTGTTATGAAAAAAGTCAGTCTTCCACTTAATTACACTGATTAAACTGGCTAACATTAGGCCAATGTATGGAACAGAGGATTTAAGAAATGTGGACTTCAAATCTCGAAATAATACCGAGTGATAGATTCAATAGAGCTGTTAAATTAAATTGAGATAGTGTTATTGTAGTACTTATAATGAAGTCATCTGTTTTTTTTTTGACTTTTAGTTTGGATTTCTTTTGCAACTCATTTTGATAAATAAATGTTGTGACAGTAAAAGGGTCATTAACAAGATTGAGAGATTATAGTTGTGAAGTCAAAATAGAGCCACGCAAAATCACAACATTCAATGGCGTTTTTATAATTATTAAAATTTAACATAAGACACACATACATGTATCAACTTCATGCCAAACGAATAAATTGTATTAGAATGGGAATATCATCGCCTGTAAAACACAGTTGGGGCCGTTAAATCAGGATTAACGGTCGCAAAAACCAATTATAAGATAGTTATTCCCTAATTTATTAACAATAAACAAATTATCGTGAAATAAAAGATTTAAACAAGTATCTTACCTTAATCTTCCTATCTTTTTCAGAACCAGATATAAAATTCCACAGCCTATTGCAGCCGCTAGAAGATGTGTGATCACCAGAATGCCTTAAAATTGAGGGAGTATATACGTAAAAATGGACATTTGATACAAGATTCTTTTAAAACGCTTACTACACACAAATTTTGTTACAAAACAAAAAAAATAAGTTATATCTGAAAAGCAAACTAAGGAAGTTTTAAAAAATTTTAAAAAATATTTTCAAAACATACCTTCTCCAGGAGACTTAGTAGAGTCCTCAGATGTGTAGATGTTTTGTGTACAATTATCATTGCGATCCAACCTTTTCCTACATCGTTTTAATATTTTTCGTGTATATTCCTTCCAGCCTGAAGAAAACGATATTGTTTAACTATAATTTCATTTAAATTATATTTTTTATATTGAAAGGATTCTCCGTCAGGTCAAATATATGTGGCGCAAATAACTTCTAAAAAGAGTTGAAAACTAAGTTTATCCCTTTCTTATGGTGTCAGGTCATTTTTCTCTAATTTTTTTTCTCTCCCAGGTTATTTCTCTCTCTTACCATTTCACGGTAGGTCATTTCACGGTAGGTCATTTCTATCTCCTTCCTGGGTCATTTCAACCCATTTTGAATCTGGTCTTATATAATTATTTACATTTCCATTCTTGTGTTATGGGGAGAAATTACCCGGATTCCTTTCTTATCGCTCATAATTATCTAAAATATTTTCCATTCTATCACTGAGAGATGTTCAAAATATTTTACTTCGATTTAGAATATGAACATGCTTACATTGCACGAAACCTTCTTCCATTTTATCACACCAGTCTCCATTTCTTCGTCTGAAGTATTTTCAATCACCGATGCTGTAAATAAAACTTCACAACTTAAAAATGTTTTATCATTGGAATTCTATTGTTTAAAAAAGTATAGTTTTTAGCATCGCTCTAAAACATTGTAATGATTGACATTCTCATTGGATTTGAAATATAAAGAAACATAAAAAAGGGAAAACCACGTTATACCAAACATTAAACTTCGTTTTCTTTCTTAATGAAAATTTTATAAGTTCTGGTACAATTTATAAAGATGTATTTTAAGAATGAAGAAAGACATTGCTTTTTTCAGTCAAGTTGACTGATTGAATATTGAAAGTTATCATCCTTTACTTTTAATCAGTCTTGACTGTTTAAATGGGCTTGCTTAAGAGTGCTTGTGTGTACAATAAGAATATTTTCTGAACAAAATAATTTTGCAAAAGACTAATGACAAGGTTAGTAAATTTAAGAGTTCCGTTTTTATTGGAAAAAGCAGCTGTAGATGATATTTACCTCTGGACTCTTTGTCTTTGGGAATGGTTGTATATAAAGTTAGTTTTTATATTGTTGATATTGGTAAATTTTTGTGATTTGTGATTTTGTGAAATCGTCAAATTTCAATGCCCCATTTTTGCTGTTATTGTACCTGAATCCTTGCCATCGTCAGTTTCCAGAATAGAATTGTCAGTTGGTGGGGGCTGTTTTCTCCTTGTTGATGGATTATATACCCCTTCTGAAATATTTACCGTAAAAGGACATGTTTTTTCTAACTTATTCTAATAATACTGAATACGAATATAAATTATGCTACTGAGATGACTAAGGCATATACCAGAAATTGATACCGTCGTCATATGCTCCTGTTCGTTATCCATTTCTGTAGTACCATTTGTCCTCATTTGTTCTACAACATATTCAAAAATGCCATACAAGTAATTTTAAACAAATGCAACGGCATTTAAGATTAATTGAAGAAAATATTTAAAAGAGCTCTTTAGAGATAAAATGCTAAAATTTACAGACACACTATTATGGCACGCCAAATTCACAAAAATGAGCTAAACCTAGTTTCACAATTGATAAATTAGGTTTATCGACTGTAAACTATAGTTTACAAACCGTGAACTATAGTTAACGATTCGTTAACTATAGTTTTCATCTGTAAAACTATATACAACGGTTGTTAACTATAGTTTATGAATGCTAATCTAAGTTTATCTGTCTGTAATAAAACCTTAACAATAGATTTTGTTGATAAACATAGATTCACGTCTGTAAACTATAGTTTACGATTATTAACCATAGTTTACAAATCGTCAAACTGTATTTATCAGATAATCTATGTTTTGCAATCGCAAATGATAGTTTTCGGTGTTAAGTATAGTTTACGGTTGTTAAACATAGATTAATGCGTTAACTATGGTTTACAGATGTAAAATATAGATTAACGTTCTTAACTATAATTTACAGTCCGTAAACTATAGTTTACAACCGATAAACCTTGTTTATTGATTGTGAAACTATGATTAGCTCATTTTTGTGAATTTGGCGTGCCATACACTATATAATATATCTCCACTATCTCTTATGAATTCCATATTGATAATGCTTAAACACCGCTAAGTAAGCCACTTGTACAAATTGTTGGGGAGTGGCTCTTACATCAGTGAAACATATAATGAGATAAATGAATGGGGTCTGAACTTGATTAGATTAAATTTAAAGTATAAATTTAATCAAGTACATGGCGGTTTCAGACCACAAGGTGTTATATATTATGTAATCAATTACGCCACATATTATGTAATCACTTTTTACATATTAATCGTATTTATAACTATTTCTAATTCTGTTGTGGATTTTTTATACTGATAATGAATAGTTAAAGCAACATACCTAAGTCTCTTGTTTATATGAAAATGGAGGGTGAAGGCTTTTTCTAGAAATTCTGCGATAGTGCAATTACTGTGAGTTGGGGTCACGACAGTATACGGAAATGTTAAGGAAATGAGAAGATCCACAGATTAATTATTTTATCAAAATGATTTATTTTGCATTGTCAATTGTACATAAATGATATTATATGACGGTGTGCATTGCTTTAACTTATTGTTCTTATCTTTAATGTTAAAAGAAAAAAAATGACGGATCAATTTCAATTGTTATAAGGTATAAGTGGAAATTTTCGCGAGATGCAATTTTAGTGATTTGTCCTTAAAACATGGTATTTAATTTTAGGCGAGAAGCAATTTTAGCGACTTTAAAATGCTCACTAATGAAGTTAATACAAATTAAACATAGTTTATTTTTAGCGATATTTAATTTGAGCGATCTCAGAACTCTCGCTAATAATGCCAAAATTAAATCCCCGCTAAAAAATTCTGGTTATACGGGGGGAGGGGTTTATTTTAACGATTTCATAAACCCCTCTGGCACGAGGGCAAGCGGAGTCCTACTTTAACGTGAAATTGTATTGTTCAAATGTATCAAACCTATTGATTCTGATTCATTGCAAGTGACTTTGATATCTTTCTTCTTGTCATCATTATATCCTATAAAGACCATGAATTTCTTCCCTCCTGCAATGAATGCAATATTCCAAGAATAGCAGGGCGCATCTTCTTTTTGGCAGTTTTCTTGGAGGTTACTTCCATATAGGTCCAATGTTTTGCAATCTAAATGTCGTAAATAGTTAAAATCAAGGCACAGTTCTTAGGCATTTACAAAATGCATCCCAATGAACTATTTAAAAATTCTTTTTATTGTCTCATATCAATTTATCATCAATCTCTTTCGATTTATTTCGAAAATGTACATTTAGATCTGGATCATACGCCATCTAATTTTCTTTACTATTTTTGTGGAGTTGTAAACCTGTTATAGTGGGGGGCAATGGACGACATGTGGTGTTCTCTATCTTTGTCGGCAGTTTTCCTAAGGTGTTTTCTAAATTCCTCAGACTGTAAGAAAACCATTTAGAATATTCTCCTTTAAAGTAATAATATATATTTAAATATATACATCAGGTTTATAGATGATTTTATTATGTAGGGTTAGCTTAATTTCAAACAATTTACTACATTTAGAATTTCAATTTTTTAAACAATGGAAAACGTACTTACAATCTCTGACCTAAATTCTCGTCTTCAGCGTCTAGGGATACATCAACCGATTCCAAATGTATCACTACATCTACAATTTAAGAATGGTTTAAAACATTCTGAAAATATTCAGTTTTTTTTTTGTTTTCTTTTTTTTTGTTTTCTAATTTTCCATTGTTACATACTTAAAAGTAATCCAAACAAGAACTTGTGTTTAAAACACTTCATGATATCCCTCTACAAAGAAAAACGTGTCCACATTTAATATTTCTCCCGAGTGAGAATGGTATCTTCCTTGTTTTCACGTCAATTTATAAAAGTATAAACGTGTTTGTTTCGATATTAACAGGAAGGTTAAGGAAAATGTACCTACTTACTTACATTGAGATACAGATACAGGATTGTCAGACGTCCGTACAGTGCATTGCAAGTTTCTGGGAAAACAGCTGTACAGTTAAATTCTGATAAATTACATCATCAAAATTTATATGTTTCTTAAAAAATCGCATTGGTTATGACATCATGAGGAAGTATTAACTGAGATTAAATGATAAATTATACGTATTTGAAAATAACATGTACAAGTATACCGAATAACCGCTGCAGGATCAGAACGCAACAAACAAAAACATCTTAATCCATCTCCTTAGGGAAATTAATTAACTTGAACAGTAAGGGTATTTTGATCTTTGATGACGATGAAAAACGTAATAGTTATCTTGATCCTTGTGTACAAAGGACGAAATATCGAAAGATACTATATATTTCTATGTACGTGGGAACGTTTACTTTACTCGTTCCCAGAGAAACACGCTAAAATTCAGTGTCGCTGAAGGCGACTTCAGTAAATATTAAATTCTGTAAATATATCCTCGGCGTTCATAATGAAAGCACAAGTTTTGCAGCATTGTCTGAATTGGGAAGGTTCCCTCTGCATCATGATATCGTCAGGTTGTTAATTAAAAGTAAGTAGAGATTTGAAAATTTGTCCATAGAATTTCCTTTACTTAAAGATGCATGTGAATGTAGTAAAAAGCTTTTTGTGAATGGAAAGAACTCATAGTTTGCATTTATACAGAAATCAAGAAAATTACTGAAAATTAAAAATTCTTTGTTATTTGTTATGGGAAATATAAATTTAAGTCATTTTGTCAAAAAATTTTATTAGATTATTATGTGAAGAAATGGTATACAAGTCATAATAGTTATGCTAATGGCAAATTATCGCGAGCGGTCCCGAAAAATTAAAATACCGGGTTTTTGGCCTTTTTAACCTTAAAATCAAATTCTACGATTAAAAGTTTTAAACTTCGTTACTTTCTATATATATATATATATATATATATATATATATATATATATATATATATATATATATATATATATATATATAATTTCAAAACAAAATGAAGAATCGGTACAGTTTTTGGCATATTTAAAAGTAAAAATCCAAAAATATCACAAAACATATACTGCAAGCACTTTCGCCATGTTCGGCTCTTCAGGCAGTTATACAAATGTCAGGTAGGTTACCTGGTAACGTCAAAAGCATCAAGTTCATTGTGACGTCATAATAGATGTAGGTAGCGTTAAGTTGGTGTAATTGTTAATGTACAAATCTTGCACTAACTTTCACACATTATACAAATGAAATTTCAAAATATAAAATATACAGTATCATTTGCAATTAAGTTTGGGTTTAAAGAGTTTGATAAAATAGTCTTCTTTTGTAGATGCTTTGTGCACAATTATCATTGCGATCCAACTTTTTCCTACATCGTTTTAATATTTTTCGTGTATATTCCTTCCAGCCTGAAGAAAACGATATTGTTTAACTATAATTTCATTTAAATCATATTTTTATATTGAAAGGATTCTCCGTCAGGTCAAATATATGTGGCGCAAATAACTTCTAAAAAGAGTTGAAAACTAAGTTTATCCCTTTCTTATGGTGTCAGGTCATTTTTCTCTAATTTTTTTTCTCTCCCAGGTTATTTCTCTCTCCTACCATTTCACGGTAGGTCATTTCACGGTAGGTCATTTCTATCTCCTTCCTGGGTCATTTCACCCCATTTTGAATCTGGTCTTATATAATTATTTACATTTCCATTCTTGTGTGATGGGGAGAAATTACCCGGATTCCTTTCTGATCGCTCATGATTACCTAAAATATTTTCCATTCTATCACTGAGAGATGTTCAAAATATTTTACTTCGATTTAGAATATGAACATGCTTACATTGCACGAAACCTTCTTCCATTTTATCACCACCAGTCTCCATTTCTTCGTCTGAAGTATTTTCAATCACCGATGCTGTAAATAAAACTTCACAACTTAAAAATGTTTTATCATTTAAAAAAGTATAATTTTTAGCATCGCTCTAAAACATTGTAATGATTGACATTCTCATTGGATTTGAAATATAAAGAAACATAAAAAAGGGAAAACCACGTTATACCAAACATTAAACTTCGTTTTCTTTCTTAATGAAAATTTTATAAGTTCTGGTACAATTTATAAAGATGTATTTTAAGAATGAAGAAAGACATTACTTTTTTCAGTCAAGTTGACTGATTGAATATTGAAAGTTATCATCCTTTACTTTTAATCAGTCTTGACTGTTTAAATGGGCTTGCTTAAGAGTGCTTGTGTGTACAATAAGAATATTTTCTGAACAAAATAATTTTGCAAAAGACTAATGACAAGGTTAGTAAATTTAAGAGTTCCGTTTTCATTGGAAAAAGCAGCTGTAAATGATATTTACCTCTGGACTCTTTGTCTTTGGGAATGGTTGTATATAAAGTTAGTTTTTATATTGTTGATATTGGTAAATTTTTGTGATTTGTGATTTTGTGAAATCGTCAAATTTCAATGCCCCATTTTTGCTGTTATTGTACCTGAATCCTTGCCATCGTCAGTTTCCAGAATAGAATTGTCAGTTGGTGGGGGCTGTTTTCTCCTTGTTGATGGATTATATACCCCTTCTGAAATATTTACCGTAAAAGGACATGTTTTTTCTAACTTATTCTAATAATACTGAATACGAATATAAATTATGCTACTGAGATGACTAAGGCATATACCAGAAATTGATACCGTCGTCATATGCTCCTGTTCGTTATCCATTTCTGTAGTACCATTTGTCCTCATTTTTTCTACAACATATTCAAAAATGCCATACAAGTAATTTTAAACAAATGCAACGGCATTTAAGATTAACTGAAGAAAATATTTAAAAGAGCTCTTTAGAGATAAAATGCTAAAATTTACAGACACACTATTATGGCACGCCAAATTCACAAAAATGAGCTAAACCTAGTTTAACAATTGATAAATTAGGTTTATCGACTGTAAACTATAGTTTACAAACTGTGAACTATAGTTTACAATTCGTTAACTATAGTTTTCATCTGTAAAACTATATATAACGGTTGTTAACTATAGTTTACGAATGCTAATCTAAGTTTATCTGTCTGTAATAAAACCTTAACAATAGATTTTGTTGATAAACATAGATTCACGTCTGTAAACTATAGTTTATGATCGTTAACTATAGTTAAGAGTTGTAAACCATAGTTTACAAATCGTCAAACTGTATTTATCAGATAATCTATGTTTTGCAATCGCAAATGATAGTTTTCGGTGTTAAGTATAGTTTACGGTTGTTAAACATAGATTGATGCGTTAACTATGGTTTACAGATGTAAAATATAGATTAACGATGTTAACTATAACACTACTGGCTTTTAAAACCCCTGTCCGTATGAAAATCCACTGTCTTTCTCTGTATCCTACAGCCTTTTCACAGTAATCTACGGTATATCTACAGTATGCTACGGTATGCTAGCTCTGTATATACAGTAAATCTCTGTATGCCACTGTATGTATCCCCAGCATGCCACAGTTACATACAGTAGGCCCCGATACGCCTACAGTATGCCACTGTATGGCTACTGTTCCCTACAGACAACTACGGTAAACCACAGTATATGCCCCAGTACGCCCCTGTATAATTATGTTCATTGAAGCAAAAAGAAGAAGTTTACACACTCCCAGAGCACTGTACGGTTACCTAAGATGTGGGATTGTCAATTTAGTACACAGAGCTACTTACCTAAGAAATTTTTGAACATTTATCTAAACACATGGTAGTATTTTTTTTTAAAGTGTTAAGAGACTAATTGTGTTCTTTTATAACTCTGATATAACTATGAAAAATTAATAAATTGTTGTTTGAAAGAATATCTATCTATCAATTTTTAAAATTAATTATTTAATTATTCTTTGGTTTGATTTATTATTTAATTTATTAATTTATTTATTTTGCAAACACCTATTTAATCCATAAAATACTTGGAGTAACTTTGAACTTTAAAAAAAAACACGGCCGGGGTAATGCTGAATTTTGGAAAATTGTAGTTTTTAAAATTGATATAGTTTCTTTGAAAAAATAAATAAGATTAATTAACGGCATGAAATTAATCATTTTAAAAACAAATCAATCTATTTCTTGACAAATACAGAGCTGCATAGTAAACTCGGCACAAAATAAATAAGGTGAAGGGTTAGGTGAAAATTAAATAAAATGAATGACTTTAGAAATACAAAATTAATAAATGAACTAATTATTTATCTTATTTATTTATTTGTTTATCAATTCATCTACAAATACATAGATAAACAAAATAAATAAAAAATAATTTATTTATTTTGTAATTGACAAGACAACAAAGTGATTAAATATACACACACCCCAATTGATTTTTTTAGTTTTATTTTTATATGAAAATTATTTCTCCTAAAATATGCTACAAAGTATTTTTTAAGCATATGAAAACAAATTCCAATAATTTTACGTTCATGATGGATATCAAAATAATCGTCAGATTATGCAAAATTTTAATTTGTCAATTGCAATTTCATATTTTTACTTTGTTTTAATTGAAAAAAAAAACGGTTTTTAAAACCGTAACACGATTATGAAAGAACTTCAAAGCCATTGATTGTTTACAAGGGACATGGGGTACAAAGTAATGACACCTATTGTCTTTTTCACTGACCACTATACCTTGTTTATTTTGTGACAGAGAGCGACCGTGTCCTATCTGCGGCTGTTTGAAATAACATTTTCTCTTTGTGACAAAACCGTTTTTTGTCAAACAAAACAAAACGAAATAAAAGTATCAAAAAAGCTATTGACGGATTAAGATTGTGCATTATGAGACGATTATTTTGATATCCAACACGGAAGTGAAATAATTCAAAGTAGTATAAAAATGCTTCAAAAAGACTTTGAGAGACATTTTAGCGGAAACTTGTTTACATTAAATAAGCCAAATAAATCCAACTTTCGGGATTATAATTAATAAATTTGCTTGTATCGTCAGTTTAAAAAATAAATAGATAAATATATTGTTCATTTTACAATGATAAAATACGTGCTTAAAATCAGTTTTATTTATTTAATTTCTAACCATTTAAAAATCAATTATTGAATTTATTTTAAAATCTCTAATTTTCTAAAATGCAGCATTACTCTTGTTGTGAAGGTGTGTGTTTTTGTGTAATTTTTTTTCTAAAAGGTGCAAAAAAGCCATTCCAAGTAATTTATGGATTAAATAGGTGTTAGAGAAATAAATAAATGGTAAATAAATAAAATAAATAATTAATTTATCACCAAAAAAATAAAAATTTCAAACTTTTTAATTATATTTTTTAAATTGACAATACAACAAAATAATTAATTATTTATATCCCTCAAAAAGAAAATTTTTATGGTTTATGTATAAATATTTTTATCCTAAACTGTGTTACAAAGTATTTTCTTAGCATATTAAAGCGAATTTCAGTTATTTTACGTCCATGATGGATATCAAAATAATCGTCAGATGATGCACAATTTTAATTTGTCAATTGCAATTTCATATTTTTACTTTGTTTTGATTTAAAAAAAATCGGTATTCAAAACCCTAACACAATTATGAAAGAACTTCAAAGCCATTGATTGTTTACAAGGGACATGGGGTACACAGGAATGACACCTATTGTCTTTTTCACTGACCACTATACCTTGTTTATTTTGTGACAGAGAGCGACCGTGTCCTATCTGAGGCTGTTTGAAATAACATTTTCTCTTTGTGAGAGAACCGGTTTTTTTTCAATCAAAACAAAATAAAAGTATCAAAAAGCTATTGACGGATTAAGATTGTGCATTATGAGACGATTATTTTGATATCCAACACGGAAGTGAAATAATTCAAAGTAGTATAAAAATGCTTCAAAAAAGACTTTGAGAGACATTTTAGCGGAAACTTGTTTACATTAAATAAGCCAAATAAATCCAACTTTCGGGATTATAATTAATAAATTTGCTTGTATCGTCAATTTAAAAAATAAATAGATAAATATATTGTTCATTTTACAATGATAAAATACGTGCTTAAAATCAGTTTTATTTATTTAATTTCTAACCATTTAAAAATCAATTATTGAATTTATTTTAAAATCTAAAATTTTCTAAAATGCAGCATTACTCTTGTTGTGAAGGTGTGTGTTTTTGTGTAATTTTTTTTTCTAAAAGGTGCAAAAAAGCCATTCCAAGTAATTTATGGATTAAATAGGTGTTAGAGAAATAAATAAATGGTAAATAAATAAAATAAATAATTAATTTATCACCAAAAAAATAAAAATTTCAAACTTTTTAATTATATTTTTTAAATTGACAATACAACAAAATAATTAATTATTTATATCCCTCAAAAAGAAAATTTTTATGGTTTATGTATAAATATTTTTATCCTAAACTATGTTACAAAGTATTTTTTTAGCATACTAAAGCGAATTTCAGTTATTTTACGTCCATGATGGATATCAAAATAATCGTCAGATGATGCACAATTTTAATTTGTCAATTGCAATTTCATATTTTTACTTTGTTTTGATTTAAAAAAAATCGGTATTCAAAACCCTAACACAATTATGAAAGAACTTCAAAGCCATTGATTGTTTACAAGGGACATGGGGTACACAGTAATGACACCTATTGTCTTTTTCACTGACCACTATACCTTGTTTATTTTGTGACAGAGAGCGACCGTGTCCTATCTGAGGCTGTTTGAAATAACATTTTCTCTTTGTGAGAGAACCGGTTTTTTTTTTCAATCAAAACAAAATAAAAGTATCAAAAAAGCTATTGACGGATTAAGATTGTGCATTATGAGACGATTATTTTGATATCCAACACGGAAGTGAAATAATTAAAAGTAGTATCAATATGCTTCAAAAAGACTTTGAGGGACATTTTAGCGGAAACTTGTTTACATTAAATAAGCCAAATAAATCCAACTTTCGGGATTATAATTAATAAATTTGCTTGTATCGTCAATTTAAAAAATAAATAGATAAATATATTGTTCATTTTACAATGATAAAATACGTGCTTAAAATCAGTTTTATTTATTTAATTTCTAACCATTTAAAAATCAATTATTGAATTTATTTTAAAATCTAAAATTTTTTAAAATGCAGCATTACTCTTGTTGTGAAGGTGTGTGTTTTTGTGTAATTTTTTTTTTTCTAAAAGGTGCAAAAAAGCCATTCCAAGTAATTTATGGATTAAATAGGTGTTAGAGAAATAAATAAATGGTAAATAAATAAAATAAATAATTAATTTATCACCATAAAAATAAAAATTTCAAACTTTTTAATTATATTTTTAAAATTGACAATACAACAAAATAATTAATTATTTATATCCCTCAAAAAGAAAATTTTTATGGTTTATGTATAAATATTTTTATCCTAAACTATGTTATAAAGTATTTTTTTAGCATATTAAAGCGAATTTCAGTTATTTTACGTCCATGATGGATATCAAAATAATCGTCAGATGATGCACAATTTTAATTTGTCAATTGCAATCTCATATTTTTTTTTTACTTTGATTTGATTAAAAAAAAATGTTTTTAAAACCGTAACACGATTATGAAAGAACTTCAAAGCCATTGATTGTTTACCAGTGACATGGGGTACACAGTAATGACACCTATTGTCTTTTTCACTGATCACTATACCTTGTTTATTTTGTGACAGAGAGCGACCGTGTCCACTCTGCAGCTGCGTTAAATAACATTATCTCTTTGTATGAGAACCGATTTTTTTCATACAAAGCAAAATAAAAGTTTCAAAAAGCTATTGACGGGTTAAGATTGTGCATAATTAGACGATTATTTTGATTACCAACACGGTAGTAAAATAATTAAAAATAATTTAAATATGCTTCAAAAAGACTTTGAAACACATTTTAGCGTAAAATTGTTTACATAAAATTAGCCAAATAAATCCAACTTTCGGGTATACAATTAATAATTTTGTTTGTATATTCAATTTAGAAATTGAAAAAAAGTTTTTACGCAAAGATTGATTCATGCAATTGATTAGATTAAAGTTTTTAAGAACATCAATAAGTTAAAAAACAAACCCCAAGATTTACCCCGGCTACGTTTTTTTTGTTTTTTGTTTTTTGTTTTTTTTTTTTCACAAAAGTTACAAAGTCACTCCAATTTTATGGATTAAATAAGTTTGCAAGATAAATAAATAAATTAATTAACTAACAAATCAAACCAAAAATTATTAATTTAAGAAATTGATAGATAAATTTTCTTTGAAGCATTGGTTTATTAATTTTTCATAGTTATTTGAGAGTAATAAAAGAACACATTAAGTTTCCCAAAAAATTAAAAAAAAAATACTACCATGTGTTTAAATTAATGTTCAAAAATTTCTTAGGTAAGTAACTCTGTGTACTTTATTGATAATCCCACATCTTAGGTAACCGTACAGTGCTCTGGAAGTGTGTAAACTTCTTCTTTTTGCTTCATTGAACATATACAGGGGCGTACTGGGGCATATACTGTGGTTTACCGTAGTTGTCTGTAGGAAACAGTAGCCATACAGTGGCATACTGTAGGCGTATCGGGGCCTACTGTATGTAACTGTGGCATGCTGGGGATACATACAGTGGCATACAGAGATTTACTGTATATACAGAGCTAGCATACCGTAGCATACTGTAGATATACCGTAGATTACTGTGAAAATGCTGTAGGATACAGAGAAAGACAGTGGATTTTCATACGGACAGGGGTTTTAAAAGCCAGTAGTGTAATTTGCAGTCCGTAAACTATAGTTTACAACTGATAAACATTGTTTATTGATTGTGAAACCATGATTAGCTCATTGTTTTGAATTTGGCGTGCCATACACTATATAATATATCTCCACTATCTCTTATGAATTCCATATTGATAATGCTTAAACACCGCTAAGTAAGCCACTTGTACAAATTGTTGGGGTGTGGCTCTAACATCAATGAAACATATAATGAGATAAATGAATGGGGTCTGAACTTTATTAGATTAAATTTAAAGTATAGATTTAATCAAGTACATGGCGGTTTCAGACCACAAGAAGGTGTTATATATTATGTAATCAATTACGCCACATATTATGTAATCACTTTTTACATATTAATCGTATTTATAACTATTTCTAATTCTGTTGTGGATTTTTTATACTGATAATGAATAGTTAAAGCAACATACCTAAGTCTCTTGTTTATATGAAAATGGAGGGTGAAGGCTTTTTCTAGAAATTCTGCGATAGTGCAATTACTGTGAGTTGGGGTCACGACAGTATACGGAAATGTTAAGGAAATGAGAAGATCCACAGATTAATTATTTTATCAAAATGATTTATTTTGCATTGTCAATTGTACATAAATGATATTATATGACGGTGTGCATTGCTTTAACTTATTGTTCTTATCTTTAATGTTAAAAGAAAAAAAAATGACGGATCAATTTCAATTGTTATAAGGTATAAGTGGAAATTTTCGCGAGATGCAATTTTAGCGATTTGTCCTTAAAACATGGTATTTAATTTTAGGCGAGAAGCAATTTTAGCGACTTTAAAATGCTCACTAATGAAGTTAATACAAATTAAACATAGTTTTTTTTAGCGATATTTAATTTGAGCGATCTCAGAACTCTCGCTAATAATGCCAAAATTAAATCCCCGCTAAAAAATTCTGCTTATACGGGGGGAGGGGTTTATTTTAACGATTTCATAAACCCTTCTGGCACGCGGGCAAGCGGAGTCCTACTTTAACGTGAAATTGTATTGTTCAAATGTATCAAACCTATTGATTCTGATTCATTGCAAGTGACTTTGATATCTCTCTTCTTGTCATCATTATATCCTATAAAGACCATGAATTTCTTCCCTCCTGCAATGAATGCAATATTCCAAGAATAGCAGGGCGCATCTTCTTTTTGGCAGTTTTCTTGGAGGCTACTTCCATATAGGTCCAATGTTTTGCAATCTAAATGTCGTAAATAGTTAAAATGAAGGCACAGTTCTTAGGCATTTACAAAATGCATCCCAATGAACTATTTAAAAATTCTTTTTATTGTCTCATATCAATCTATCATCAATCTCTTTCGATTTATTTCGAAAATGTACATTTAGATCTGGATCATACTGCATCTAATTTGCTTTACTATTTTTGTGGAGTTGTAAACCTGTTATAGTGAGGGGCAATGGACGACATGTGGTGTTCTCTATCTTTGTCGCAGTTTTCCTAAGGTGTTTTCTAAATTCCTCAGACTGTAAGAAAACTATTTAGAATATTCTCCTTTAAAGTAATAATATATATTCAAATATATATACATTAAGTTTATAGATGATTTTATTATGTAGGGTTAGCTTAATTTCAAACAATTTACTACATTTAGAATTTCAATTTTTTAAACAATGGAAAACGTACTTACAATCTCTGACCTAAATTCTCGTCTTCAGCGTCTAGGGATACATCAACCGATTCCAAATGTATCACTACATCTACAATTTAAGAATGGTTTTAAAACATTCTGAAAATATTCAGTATTTTTTTTGCTTTTTGTTTTTTGTTTTGTTTTTTTTTTTTTTTCTTTTTCAAACCTTAATTTTCCATTGTTACATACTTAAAAGTAATCCAAACAAGAACTTGTGTTTAAAACACTTCATGATATCCCTCTACAAAGAAAAACGTGTCCACATTTAATATTTCTCCCGAGTGAGCATGGTATCTTCCTTGTTTTCACATCAATTTATAAAAGTATAAACGTGTTTGTTTCCATATCAACAGGAATTTAAGGTTAAGGAAAATGTACCTACTTACTTACATTGAGATACAGATACAGATATAGGATTGTCAAACGTCCGTACTGCATTGTAAGTTTTCAGGGAAAACAGCTGTACAGTCAAATTCTGATAAATTACATCATCAAAATTTATATGTTTGTTAAAAAATCGCATTTGTTATGACATCATGAGGAAGTATTTACTGAGATTAAATGATAAATTATACGTATTTGAAAATAACATGTACAAGTACACCGAATAAGCGCTTGTGCATGCGCGCTTAGCGCTAAAAAATTGAGGGTTCGGGATCAGAACGCAACAAACAAAAACATCTTAATCCATCTCTTTAGGGAAATTAATTAACTTGAACAGTAATGGTTATTTTGATCTTTGATGACGATGAAAAACGTAATAGTTATCTTGATCCTTGTGTACAAAGGACGAAATATCGAAAGATACTATATATTTCTATGTACGTGGGAACGTTTACTTTACTCGTTCCCAGAGAAACACGCTAAAATTCAGTGTCGCTGAAGGCGACTTCAGTAAATATTAAATTCTGTAAATATATCCTCGGCGTTCATAATGAAAGCACAAGTTTTGCAGCATTGTCTAAATTGGGAAGGTTCCCTCTGCATTATGATATTGTCAGGTTGTTAATTAAAAGTAAGTAGAAATTTGAAAATTTGTCCATAGAATTTCCTTTACTTAAAGATGCATGTGAATGTAGTAAAAAGCTTTTTGTGAATGGAAAGAACTCATAGTTTGCATTTATACAGAAATCAAGAAAATTACTGAATATTAAAAATTAAGTTATTTGTTATTGGAAATATAAATTTAAGCCATTTTGTCAAAAAATTTTATTAGATTATTATGTGAAGAAATGGTATACAAATCATAAAAGTTATGCTAATGGCAAATTATCGTGAGCGGTCTCGAAAAATTAAAATACCGGGTTTTTGGCCTTTTCGACCTTAAAATCAAATTTTACGATTAAAAGTTTTAAACTTCGTTACTTTCAATATATATATATATATATATATATATATATATATATATATATATATATATATATATATATATATATATATATATATATATATATATATATATATATGTAACGTTTTTCTCTCTATGCGGTGTTTGCTGTTACCCACGTCACAAAATATTGTGGATCCCATGTAGAAGATAGGAACTTTAGATCTTTATAGATCTAACATCAGAACAACGACAAAGTTTGTTTCAACAAGTGTATTAATAATATCCAAACGTAGTTTACAATCCAGTACAAGCAAAGTATATCTGCTCACTATCTCTCTCTCCTTATATACCCTGTCTGACACCTAACGTGATTTAGGGCACCTAGTTAGGGCGTTAGGCTCCATCGTTAGGGCATCGTTAGGCTCCATCAATAGGGCACCCTGTTAGGGCAATCGGCTCCATCATTAGGGCACCTATTAGGGCAATCGGCTCCATGTATTAGGGCCTCTGCACCATTGTTAGGTGTCAAGACACTTGATACATTTCGCATCTGATAAGCGCCATATTTATAAGGACACTAATTAGACTTCCAAGACAAGGGTGCTAATCAGGTACCATGGTTAGGGCTTATCAAATAAACAAAAATGATATTCCTATTTTAATAACAACTGTAGCATATTTACATATATAAACAAAAACATTACAATGGTCCCTCCTTTTGAAACATGACTTCCATTGTCATTAATATTTAAAACATGAACATAAATCATATGTATTATAAAATAAAATTACACAAAAGCCAAACAATCAATAAAAAGACAAAAGTAAAACAACAAAATTATATCAAATAAAAATTGTCTCTAGACTAAATCAAAAGTTTATCACACTGGTAGCATCACATTTGGTTTTCCCTGGCTTACGTTCAACATTTTCTCTTCCCTTTTTCCTCATTTAGGATTTTCTTCCTTAGGTTTTAGGCCGTATAAAGTTGACTGACACCTGACCTGCGGCATCAGTCATCTTAGTTAATATAATTCCTTACAGTTCTCTTTTCAACACAATTATGGTCTCGAGAACTGTCTCTTGGTTGAAATCTTCCTCCTTCTCTCTGGTCCCATGGGTTGTAAGGGCGTCCCCTCCTCCCTGGTCCTGTACTACATGTACTTGGGGTTCTCATATTTATATCGATACTGTTGAATCCGTCACCCGCGCTTGGAGGTTTGGTAGTATCCGCAGCTGCTATTTCATTATTCCATTCCCCATCTTCAATCTCATACACAGGCCTATAGCCTGGTTTTGTCTCTTTTAGCAGTTCTTTTTCCCTAATCCGCAAGCACTCTTCTTGCATTGCAGCAAGAACTGCTTCTTGAAGTGTCCTGGGTCTGGTCTTCTTCACTGCAAGTCGAAAATCTTCAGATTGTCCACACTTATCTAAGAAGGACTGTATAGCTTTTTCTTCCACTAAATCTGGATTTCCTGGATAGGCCCTTCGGTACAGATCTTCGATGGCCTGTCCAAAGTCTCGCAGGGACTCACCAGGTAGTCTTCTCCTTAATTTTACATCCGCAATATATTTTTCTTTCATTGCAGAATGGCCGAATCTTTTGTTTGTCTTATCTTTAAGTTGCTCATAGTCTTTCTGTACAGTAAGGGGCATTCCATAGGCATAGCTCTCGGCCTGTCCTCGCAAGGTGCTAAGTAGAACTCTCCGAGATTTCTCGGGTCCCCATGAGTTTAATTCTGAGATGTTTTCAAAATATTGTAGAAACTCATCCCAAACATCATCACTGGCCCCTGAGAAGGTCCTCCTTACTGGGTACTCGTTAGTTCGTTGACTAGCATTTGATGTCATAGGACTGTTTGTAGGTGTCCCGTCAGCCATAGGAATTTCAAAATTGCACCCAAGTCCCTGAGGTGACTGATTGCCCAAATAAGGAGTAGCTCGTCCAGATTGCCCAAAAACCTTAGGTTCCAGATAGGTACCTGTAGGGGCGTTAGGCGCACTACCACCAATATAGGGTGTATCAGTAGGTGTCAAAGAAATTCCCGTTTCCTTACTGGCATTTGTCAGACCTGATTCTCCGTACTTCCATGCTACGCCGATTACCATAACAAGCAATACCATACTTGTTACAGATACCAGAGAAATAACTGCATTTTCATGCGATTTCTGTACGATCTTGCTTTCTGGAAAATAGGTCCAGGACATCATTAACAGAGAAAATCCTATCAAAGCAAAGATTACCCAAATAAATAGGATTCTCTTTAAGCTTGGTCTTGGATTGTACTCGTTGAAAACAGAAAGACCCTGCGAGTTTTGCCCGAACTCCTGAAAGTTAGGACTGTCTGGCATTACTCGACTTGTGGGCTGCAAATCTGTTGTACACCCAGAATTGACCTCTATTCCAGAGTCATTCAGAGGAGCAGGACTGTCAAAGAACTGCCCTACCTTTGTAGGCGTAATTCTCCTCCTTACAATGGGTGTATCCATTTCAAACTCAGTGCTGTTCCGTTCCGGTGTTTCACGTAGATTAACTTCTTTGGATCCCACCGCTGCCACCAATTGTAACGTTTTTCTCTCTATGGGGTGTTTGCTGTTACCCACGTCACAAAATATTGTGGATCCCATGTAGAAGATAGGAACTTTAGATCTTTATAGATCTAACATCAGAACAACGACAAAGTTTGTTTCAACAAGTGTATTAATAATATCCAAACGTAGTTTACAATCCAGTACAAGCAATGTATATCAACTCACTAGCTCTCTCTCCTTATATACCCTGTCTGACACCTAACGTGATTTAGGGCACCTAGTTAGGGCGTTAGGCTCCATCGTTAGGGCACCTGTTAGGGCGTTAGGCTCCATCATTAGGGCACCCTGTTAGGGCAATCGGCTCCATCATTAGGGCACCTATTAGGGCAATCGGCTCCAAGTATTAGGGCCTCTGCACCATTGTTAGGTGTCAAGACACTTGATACATTTCGCATCTGATAAGCGCCATATTTATAAGGACACTAATTAGACTTCCAAGACAAGGGTGCTAATCAGGTACCATGGTTAGGGCTTATCAAATAAACAAAAATGATATTCCAATTTTATTAACAACTGTAGCATATTTACATATATAAACAAAAACATTACTATATATATATATATATATATATATATATATATATATATATATATATATATATATATATATATATATATATATATATATACATGCATGAACCGTAATATTGTGTTTTTCCTAAGGTATAAAAAAAGACAGCTAAATATTTTTTTTTTATATTTACCAAGGTCAGTTTCATCAGAATCGTCATCGGAGTCACTCTCTGTAAAAGAAACGAAAATTAACTTCTGAAGTTATGGAAGCTTAATTTTGCTGTATATATAGCTTCATGTAAATTTTTCTTTGATATCTCTTATAAATACATGTTTTTAAAAAAATTTGTTTTGGATTTTTTTTTATTCTTGAAATCACCCTTTCACGATGCATGTTTCCACATATTGTTTTGAGAATCGTTCTTGGTTTTTTTATCATTAAGAAAATTACTGAAAATTTTAAAACACCGATAAATTCCATTATAACACCACTGTTTAAAATCGATGCTTGTTCTTAAGATATTTTAATTATAACAAATTGTGACTTGCAATAATTGGATTAGATCTAAGGAATATTAACTTCAATATTTTGGACTTTTGATTAGTATAACAATTCCGTTAAGTTTTTATAACATTGAAGAATTAAATAATGGACATCAAATCATCGACCATTTACTTAATCTAAAATAAAAACATACAACTGCATTACCTGCATCATCTCTTCTCCTTAAGTTAAAATTCCCTTGCAGCTCGGCGTCAAATCTTTTTCTTTTATACATAAAGACAGATACACGTTCACATCCAGGAAAATATCAAAATACTTTCCTATGTTCTGTAGATTAGATGAATGTTAAATATTAAACTGAACATAATTATTAATCTCTGCACAATTTTATAAATGTGAACAGAGATATCAACAGCACGATAAGTGTTACAGTCAGAAAAACAGTTCTTAGAAAAAGACATTATCTATTTATATTTTATAAGCCACATTTGCGAAAGTCAGTAATAAACTATTGATTTTTTAACATGCACACTGCGACAGTAATCCAACTATGATATCAGTCTACAAAGGGTGTACCGTTTTATATATTACGTGATTGAATACTTTTAATCTCTTCGGTTGGCAAGGATCCAACAATGTAGGAAGAAATACAGGTGGACAAAAAATATATGTTTTATAGCGTACAAAAAAGAACCAGTTAGAGAATTCCCAAATTAATACATGTACAATCAGTTTTTAGTAGCTACACCAATGTCCAATTTTTATAATAAGAGCATATGTTCTTTATATTGAACCAAAAAACCCCCCAGAATTTTAACAGATACAATTTGTTGTAAAATTGTTATCTCCTTTGCATACAATATCCACGTAAATTGTTCATATCTAAATATTACATAATTAAATATCTTTCTATAAATCTGAAAATTTACAGAGAATATGCATAAGATATATGAAAAACTTACTTTACACAATCATAGTCCACAGGTAGCATTACAATAAGATTATACTACACTCTATAAATAACCACTTATCAGCTAAAGAAACTCTAAATTTTAAATTATGCAGGTACAGATCTTTTATGAACGTAGCAGGTTTTCTTACGTTATTTACCTAACTGATATGGATATCGATTATGTTTAGAGCAAATGATAGATCAACATCAGAATAACGTACATGTATTTGCAAGTCCCAGTAACAGGGGTGAAGGAACCTCTTGTGACTTGGTCATCTGGATTTGAACTACATCAGATTTATGGGTTTTCGAAACTTCATAAAAATCCTTACAAACAAAGATACATTGCGGGTTCCAGTAAGTGTTCAACCAAGCCTCTTTCGTTCGTTACTCCTCACTAAGATATTGACAGTATTGAAGGAAAACTTCAAGAGTACTGTGCAACAATTTATTCAAGAAGTGATGTGAATCAGATGTGGATACTCAAAAATTCAAAAGAACTTTTGGACAATTTGAAATCACAAGATTTTACCAAAATCAACAGCTTAAATACTTACCACTTTTTTAAACTTTATACACAATGATTCCCCACGATAATTAAGTCCGCACTTTTTTTTTGACTATTGACAGCTTTTTTTATATATATAAAAATGGAACTCGTAAATTTATATATCTGGTCATTGGTCATTTGCAAATTTATCTGGTTAAAACACATTCTGATTGCATACACAAGTACTCTAAAGTAGACATCAAAGAGATACTTGAATTTCTAATTGCCAATATCTATGTTGTTTTTGGAGACCAGGTCCTCCAACAATCTATCGGAATTCCAGAGGGTACTAATTGCACTCCGTTATTAGCAGACCTATTTTCATATTCATATGAAGCAGAATTTGTGCAAAATCTTATGCGTAAAAAGAAGAAAACACTTGCTGTGGCCTTCAACTCGACATGTAGATATATCGACGATGTATTGCTAATTAACAATTTCCATTTCTACGTCAATACGATATATCCTGGTGAGCTTGAGAAAAAAGATGCCACATAGTCTGACACATCTGCTTCATACTATGTTATTTTACTTGAAAAAGACGCTTATGGTAATCTTACAACCAAGCTTTATGATAAACGTGATGAATTTTAATAACTTTTCTATCGTTATCCTCCCCTATTTATGCAGCAATATACCTTCATCACCTGCACACGGAGTATATATATCTCATTTGATTCGATACGCAGGAGCATGCTCTATGAAAAAAATTCTAAAACAAGGTATATTATTGACAAACAAGTTGATGAAACAAGAATATCAGCAGTCTTGTTTAAAGTCATCATTTTGTAAGTTCTATGGTCGATACAATGACTTTGTCAGCAAATACAATTTATCATTGATGCAAATGTTGACTGAATTTTTTTTAATACAAATTGGTAGTATATTTTTTATACACCGAATTGACTACGGATTTTTGCCCATTATTTTCTGATCATGACAAGGAGCACACGGCGGGTGTGACCGTTCAGCATGGGATGCTCACTCCTCCATGGCACTTGATCCCATCTCTGATGTTTCGAGGTCAGTGTTTGCTCTGCGCCTATTTTGTATTGTTTTATGGACTTTGAGATTGAATACTGTTTGTTATATCCACATCCTTCTCTACGCAAGAGCAAATATAATTAAAAAAGAAATAAGTTATACACTACTTACATTAGGAAGGAATCTAATTCTTGCCAAAATATTCGAGTATATAATCTGGTTTAGTAGGTTTCAGCTTAATATTCCCCGAAGCGGATTATAAAAAAGAGTAAACTGCCCCAAACTAGGTTAGACAAGAATTAGTTGTATAAGAATTAGAGTCATTTCCTATAATCTAATTTTAAAATCATTAAACAAATGTGTGTAAAATTGCGTTGCATTTTATGAGCTGGAAATTTGCCGCTAAATGATGCAACCGTACTAAGTGAAGTGAGGAAAGGTGATAACTGATACATATTTCAATATGTAGAAACAGGGTGGGAACCTTTCATAATAAAAAAGATAAAGCTAAATTTTGAACAATGTTTAAAATCCGCAGTAACCTTGCTCCTGGTTATCTAAAAAAATATTGCTCCAGTAGTTAGAAACACTATCTTAAATTGTAATACTCGTAACTCGAGTAATTATTTCTTGTCAAAATGTAGATTTGAATTATTAGTCCCCAACCGGTGAAACTATAGGTAGAAAACGTCCATATAGGTGTACCCGTCTGTCTTTCAGTCTTTCCTTCTTGGTTTTCCCCACTTTTCCCAAACACTTTCAGATATTGAGCTGACATTTGGTATGAAAGTGTATCTTGATGAGTTACAGATTAAGTTTGAATTTCATTTTGCTTCAATGATTTTTGACAGAATTATGGCTTTTTAAAATTTTATATAATGGTATAAGATCGGATTCGTTCTGCGCTAAATTCCGATGTTCAACATGGTAAATACGAGAGAAAGCGAAAAAAAGACGTTGAAAAAGTGAGTTGAATTTTCGTCTTTTTATGTAGATTATTTCTTTAGGTTAATTAGCATTATTATCCTTCAGAATTATACAGTCAATCTGATTGGTTTAGAGCAGGTCACGTGCAGGGAGACAACTCGTGATGTCTCCCTCACGCGCAGGGTGACAACTGTTATCTCCCTTCAGATGACAATGAAATAGCATAAGCGAGCATGCACGGTTACAACTGTGTTGTCGCCCTTTGATAAAGACTACAGTGGTTTAAGCGAGATAACTCCTATTTATAAATACAATGGCTAAATATGCGGGATCGGTAAACAATAAATTCTAACGATGACGTCAAAGTTGTCTGTTGACATATTAATTTTGAAAGGATGGAATCGGAGCAGAGTAGAAGAAAACAAGAGGTTTGATTACTATTTTCTACTCTATCTAATTGATAATTAAATATTCTTAAGGATAATAAAACTATTATGGACTGTTTAGAAGGGCGACATCACCAGTTATCAGGTCTGAGTAGGGTTGTCACCCTCGGGCGCAAGCGCCCTCAGGTGACAACCCTACTCAGTCCTGATAATTGGTGATGTCTCCCTTCTAAACAGTCCATAATTGTGTATTATTATTAGCATTCACAACCTCAAAATCAAGCAGTTTTACTTTGGTCATAACTTTTACATATTATAAAATGACATCCAGATGAAAAAGTGGAACTTGTAGAGGACATGTATTGCTTATGCATTACTCTTAGAATGCTTGTTGAATAAGTCATCTGTTCCAAATACTATTCGAAAATGGAATGACCTGAGTGTAGTGATATTATGTTAAAGGATGTAACTGAATGTGTGTTAGAGTTTGTGTGCAAGAGTTATGTTTTCGGTGTGGGTCATGCGTCAGTGTGTATGCGGCATGAGTTATGCGTGCATGGACGTCAGAGTGGAAGATTGTGGTTATGTACACTGTATGTATCTGTTTACTTGTAATAAACTTTAAAACATTGATTCAATTCGAGTTTTCTTCACTGAGTAACAAATTCAGGGATATAACCTATTAAAATAGGAATTTTCAAAAGAAAACTGAATAGCAAAAACAAATAATGACTTGCCTCCCAGATATCTATCATTTGGAAATGAGTATTTTAACATTTTACACACAAAATTAAGACACGATTGTATTTTAAACTATGACCTATATAGATGCAACATTATGACGAATCCAAATTGCTCTTGTAGATAAAGGAGGATAGTCATTATTTTTTTCTTTGTGTGTTGAAAATATGTAGAAGCTAGAAGTTTAATGTTGAATTCTTTACTTGTAGTCAAAAATATAAAAATGTTAAATCTACAGTTTCATGCTATATTTTAATATAATTATGTAATCCTTTTAGGAGTTGTTTCCTATCAAAAGTGGACAAGAAACATTTAGACAATTTGAAATCACAAGATTTTTACCAAAATGAGCAGCTTACACGATACATTAAAGTCCAAGCTTTTCGACATCATTGAAAGCTGCTTTTTCAATAAAATTGGAACTTGTCAATTTTAAGTAACTTGACATTGGTCATTTTCAAAATTATTTTGCTAAAAACATTCTGATTGTAAACACAATACTCTAAAATCGACATCAAAAAGATGCTTGAGATTCTTGGTTCTTGTGGAAAATAGCTGATTACTTAATTATCAAACGTCGTAACATTTAACAAATAAATTATACGGAGCTTGACAGCAGGGTATCATAACTCATGTCCAAAAATAGCCAGCCACTAGGTGTCGTTTTTTGCACGCGAGAGACGAAAATAGAAATACCCCGGTACCGTAGAACCACCGATATCATAGGAATGGGGTAAATATCATTAAACTTCTGCATCTTGCTTCTGACATGTGACATACATGGCATTATACATAGTGGGGATTCAAAATGTATCGAATTTTTTAGAGTTTCAATTTCAAGTGAATAGGCGGTCGATTATCTTTTCTTGTCTGCGATAATAACAGGGTAATTGAACATTTATCAAAACAAAAGAGTTACAAGAGGTAAACTGAAAACACCCCAGGTGATAAAACAATTGTCGTGAACATTTACAATGAACCACAATTCGCCACTTTCTGACCGTGCAGTACATGTATTTGTTTTCAAACATTCCGAATAGTTAATTAAATCATTTTAATTTTAATACGAAATCTATTCTAACATAACTTAAACCGATAGGTAAGGACGTTAATTTGAAAATGTAATTAATTAAAACCCTAACTGAATCACATTTAGCAATATATCTATATAAAATCAAAAACTATACGTTGACGCATGTGAAATATTTTTAACATAAGTCTGACTTAGCTAGGACCTACCTTAGTTAGCTTTATGTTACGTACGGTTTAAGACATACTTAAGCAGTGCTTAGACAGGTCCTAAGATTGTGCCTAAACCGTACTTACGACCCTACTTAAGTCAAAAACTTAGCAAGCTTTATGTTACGAGCCCCAGGTCCTCCAACAACGTTTTGGAAACAGATGGGTACCAATTGCGCCCCGTTATTTGCAGACCTATTTTTGCATTCATATGAAGCAAAATTTGTGCAAAATCTTATGCGTGAAAAGAATAAAACACTTGCTGTTTCCTTGAACTCGATATTTAGATTTATTATACACCTAATGTGTATCACCCAATTTTACTGTTGAATTTACGCTATCACGTGACGTCGTGATCTGATTTTCCGGATCACCAACATGTTGTTTTCTGAATCCATATCACCACTCTCTGAAACTGATGACGTAGTACGCAGAAATATGACGTTATTTCTCTTGCGCGTTAAAAAGTCCCTTGTTATTATGCTTTGTTTTGTGGATAAATGTCATGCAATCGATTTTTGAAGTTTTCTTTTGCTAAATATTGCTAGTTATGAGGGGGTATATAATAAATTTATCATTATACATGTAACAGTAACTTGATCGGAAGAGCCGTATCAAGTCTCGTTGACAGGGGCGGATCATCAGATCAAATCGACGCTTCGCGTCTCGTTACATCTGATGATCCGCGCCTGTCAACTCGACGTGATACGAACCTTCGGATCAAGTTACTGTTATAATATATTTATATATATATATATATATATATATATATATATATATATATATATATATATATATATATATATATATATATATATATATAGCAGTCGCCTTTTTGGCGCAGTAATTGGAGAGTCTGCTCTATTAGTCGCGTAGTAAGGAGTTGATCTTGACGTCGTGGAATCAAGTCCACTATTGACGTGAAGATTGGCCCAACAGATGCTGGCAGACAAGGATCTGACTGCTCAGTGGAAGTGCTGAAAATGCTCCCCGAAAAATAAAAAACAAACAAATAAAATATAAAAAACCCATATAAATATAGTATTTTAAACCATTTTTTTTCGTCCACAAGACGCCTACGTGGAGCAGTAGTATAGCGTAAGACGGTTTATTATAGGGTCGTGGAGGTTAATATTAATCCGCAAGTTTAAACCGAGGTCATGTGTCAGTCCCGAGTATGTCTAAATTTGCAATCCTTCGCCGGGAATTGCTGATGTCCCAATTTTACTGAAAAAATTCAAAACAAGAGAGTACTTAAAGTCTAAAGTTAACTAAATTAAAAATGACATGTATATGTTTTTTATATTCTTTCTTTATTTCTTTTAGGCTAAAATTTATATGCCATATATTTTTTCTGTCCTTAAGTTTGTTCGAGCCTTAAAATAAAACGCTTGCATCTCGCTGTAGGCATTAGCACCAAAGTAGGTCTTAATTTGGTTTCTTTTCCTCTCTTTATGGTCTTTTGAAGCAAGTTAAAAATCAAAATAAAATATAAATATATCATTCAATTACTTTTCTTTGAAAAAGCATAAAATTAATGAATGATGAATCAATCTGAACATTGTATAAAAATTAGAAATGCTAGCATGTACGATGGAAGCAGGAATTCATTATTATAAAAAGTAATCCTCATTATTGTATATCACTGAGATACACATGCACATTTTCTAGTCCTCTTCTTCGTCGATGTGCTTCAGGTCCTCTTTGATATAAAGATCTTCTTCTTTTCTACTTCTATCATCGTCATCCTCTCTGGTTTGGTAAACCTCTTCAAACTTCTTCCATTTAATGTCAAGAGCATCCAACAAATCTTTCCAAGTCTTCTCATTAAAAGCCTTTACTTTACATCGCCTGTGATCCATGAGTTTCTTCAACCCTTTGGTGTTTTTATCGCTTTGCCTCTTTTTCAATCCGTGGACATGTGGCTCCCCCTTCGTTATGCATGAGCGGCGTTTTATCTTATAAAGACTAGCAGTGTAGATCGTTAACTGCACTTGTCTTTTTCTCGTTAGGAAATCGATCAGCTTGCGTGCGCAGTATTCACAGGGTGAGTTGTTGAGGTAAATTCTTACTCTCATTAATTCTTTCTTGTACATCCCGGAGAGTCTTTTAATCAAGGTTTGCTCTGAATGTCTGTTGACGCTGGTTATGACCTTTGGATCTTGGCCACTGACCCAGTAAACTAACAGCGTGGTGCCGGCGTAAGACCAGTTGTATTGATGGTTTAGGACAGTGTTATACATATGATTAAAGACGTCTTCTGCATCTGAAAAAGTGGTTCTAAAACAATATTGAAGGGAACTATATGTGTGTCAGTAGCAAAGCATTATTCTCTTTTAAAGATCCTTACACACACAGAAAATTGTAGAAAATTTCGACATCAAATCTGTGTCTAGTTAAGCACGTTTAAGACAATGTCATTTAGATCAAGCATTGATTTATTTTTATAACCAATTAGTAAAACAATGGAACTGAAAAAGTTTTATTAGCATTGATAAAGGAACAATTCTTAAATAAGGGCATAGCTTTCAGTATAATTTAGTGAATTTTAGAACTCAGGTAACCAAAGAGCTAGTAATTACTCAATAGTAAGAAAAAAACTTTTTTGCAACATGCGTATGAGTTCTTTTACATACCGGTGTTGTTTTATCTTTTTTGTTTGTTGTAACTAGTAACTAGATTCCCTTTGTATTGATTGATAAATTAAAAGCAATATGACTCAAATATTCATAGTAGGTTTTATTTACCGTATATACTCGACACAGGTACTTAAATATTCATAGATGCAGGTTTGATATAGTATTACATGTACAAATGTTGCGTAAGAGCTTCATATTTCAAACAATCGACTGTGTAATGAATTACCTGCTTCGGGTTCGTCATCACTTATGTTATCTAAAAAGAAACATCAGAAAACAACATTATTCGTATTACCTGTATCTTATCTCTCTATTTCTCCTCTCTACCCCTTCTCTCTCTCTTTCTCTCTCTCTTTCTCCTACAAACGGTAAAACTATTTTGAAAGTTTTTTTACGATTCGAGTTTAATAAGTATAAATGAAGAAAGCTTGTTGTTTATCATAAGACGGAAAGAAGAACATTTCAAAAAAGAGCACTGCAAAGCGGAGCATCACTTTACAAACAGCATATCTATGAAGCAATACATTCGATATCCATCTCGATGAAAATGAAGTCACTTTCGTTTTGTACAAGAACAAAACGTCTTACTATAT
Organism: Saccostrea cuccullata; assembly: GCF_032062105.1. NCBI lineage: Eukaryota > Metazoa > Mollusca > Bivalvia > Ostreida > Ostreidae > Saccostrea > Saccostrea cuccullata. The sequence goes on along the minus strand of NW_026926074.1, from coordinate 15,399 downwards.
TTTCCTTCAACTCAGCTGCAAGGATTAAATCAAAAAGAAGAAAACACAAACACACATGCAAGCATCAGAACAAACAAGCAAAAAAGTCAACAGAGCTAATAAACAAATTATTGCATTTACCTTACACTTGACAGTTAAAAGTTAAAGACAATAGGAAATTTTGGAAATATTTACCAAGGTCACTTTCAGAATCATCATCTGCGTCACTCTCTGTAAAAAAAATATTATTTTCATTTTAAAAAGCATGCAGGATTATTATGTCTTCATGCAAGAAAATTATGAATTATCATGAAAGTTACTGATCTTTTTAGGGATTTTGATTTTTAATATGTGTAAAATTACTTAGTTTGCAGGTATCTGACACTATACATTCAAGATGAAACATATTTCGTAATGATAACATAGTAGTGGCATTGATAACATTTGACTTTTATGTCGCCCATCAGCATATTTATCCTGAATGTATATATAAATATCTTGCTTGTCAACAAAGTTATCTCTCATGCATGTTGACAAAAATATTTTTATGTTAACATAATAATCTCGCATGCAGATATAATAATTGCATGCTTAAAATATTTTCAGAAATTTTACATTCATATTTACATTACAAAGATAAAATTTGTAAAAGATAATTTCGTTTCTTTCATTTCCGAGTCTTCTAAACATTAATAGCTTCTAATCATTTAAATTAACATTACAGTATATCTAGATATATTCTAGTATTTAATGACAAATAAAGTTATTTTAAAATTACTAATTAATTATGAACTACTTTACCTTCCTCCTCCTCTCTTGCCCCGAAATCAAAAACTCGTCTTTCTCCGGTGTCAGATCCCCCTGTCAACCCAAAGTTAAAACTTCTTGATTCCACCGAATATGAACTTCCTCTGGCACCGAATCCAAAAACGCCTTTCCCCTTAGAGCTAGAACTTCCTTTTTCCCCAAAGCTAAAGCCCCATTTTCCTTTTTCCCCGAAGCCAGAAGCTTCTTTTCTAACTACATGTAAGCCAAAACTTTCATTCTCCCCTGAGTAAGAACCTTCTCTATTACCAAAGTTAAACGCAACTTTTTCCCCAGGGTCAGATCCATCTTTTACCCCGAAATTGAAACCTCCCTTTTCCCCAGAGTTAAAACCTCCACTTTGCCCGAAAGTTAAGCCTGATCTTCCTGCTGAGTCAAAACCTCCACTTTGCCCGAAAGTAAAGCCTGATCTTTCCGCAGGGTCAAAATTTCCTCCTCCTCCGAAGTTAAAAAATTTCTTTTCCCCAGAGTTAAAGGCCCCTCTCCCCGCAGAATCGAAACCTCTTCCAACCCCGAAGTTACAATTTGGCTGCTTATCCATAATGGGCGATATGCATCCACGAATATATCAAGGTATTGCCAGTAATTCTGTAGGAAAAAAAATCTAAAAAAGCACATGATTTAAACAGCGTAATCGATTAGCTAAATCATTTATGTATATATCAATTTCATATATTTGAAAAAAAAATCTCCATGCTGAAGGGATATACTTTGGTAGTCCGAAGCATTCTAGATCTTGTATTGCATGTCAATATGCTGGTTGAATAATTGACTTTATAGAACAGTAACATGTTTCTACTAGGATGTTTAACATGTACAGTGTATCGATGAGACCTTGAAAAACAAAGGTACACAAACATTTATTTTTTTCCAGACAGTATTACAAAGATCCGTTTACATCTCAAATTTTGAGGTTTCTGCTTAAATTATACCAAACATAAATCAAAATAAATTAAATAAACAAATAAATAATAGAATGAAATTTAATTTTTTCCCCTTGAATTCTCTTCGACTGCGATTTGCAGCGTTAGAGCGTCTGCTCATGTGTTGCGGAGAGTTGATCCTCACGTCGCGGGTTCGAACCTCACTAGTGGGCATAAAATAATTGAGACAAGAGACCAAGTAAACCGATGTCCTGTGTCGCAGGAGTTGCTTGGACAAAAAAATCCTTTAACGCTATATAGCTTTGAGCTCTGAATATAGGTCAAAATTAAAATTTGCACCTCTCCAACGGCAATTGGTGGTGTTTCCATACGAGTGAAAAATTTCTTGAGAGGAACGTTACCAACAAAGTTGAAAGTTGAATTATGTCAACTTTTTAAATGTGTTTCTTTGTATGATAGAAATGAGAAAGAATAAAAGAAAACACTTATGTTAAAGTTGAATGCCTAGTGTACCTTTAAAAAATGGGGACACTATGGTCTGTACATGCAGTAAAGGAAACACAGGAAACACAGAAATACTGTTAAGTTAACGTCTCTACTTTTGCGGTATCCTATTTTTGCAGAATTGAAAGTTTTCTATTCAATGTCTATGTTGTTGAACAAAATACTCAATTTACTTACCGCTAATGAAAACCGACTCTCTTCAAATAATGAACAGAATATAACAATGTAAAAGATTGTCCACAGGTAATATAAGATTACGAAACATGACATATATCAGCTAAGAAAATTCTAGATATCAATGTGTACTTGTTCATTTCGTTTGTTTACATAGTATGTTTCTTGCAGAAGTCTTCTTTCTCAAGCCGATAAGGATATCGATTACGTGAAGGACTGTTTGCTATCCTGCAAACTTTTATTATTTTTTGCCTCAACATAAACACCATTTATGTTGAAATTGTAATTTATTGATCAAATAAATCCTGATCATCAATCCAAACATGTAATAGAAAAAAATCAGAATATCTACCAAAGTATCCCTAAAACTACATGCATGCAATTATACGGTTCATAAAATTAAGCAAATACAAAAGAACATACAAAATGCACTCAGTACATCAAAACATAAACACTCAAACGTTCATTTTTTCATACAATGAACACACCCAAGTTAACAAATCACTTTGAATCTGTCTCAAAAAATTAAACCGACAGGTATACACGCAAATTTACAAACATAAATACTTATCCATTACCCGTAAACTTACGTTTATTGAACTTTTGCGTTCATTAATATTGTTACCTCCATATTTCATGATTTTTAAAATTCTGAATAGTCATGAAAAGTGGTATATCTGTTGTTTACTTAGTCTATTGAATAATATAATCAAAGTACTGAAAGTACTGAAAAGCGGTTAGCATGCTTTCATCGAATATTTACAGTGTACAATAACAAAAAAATGCATTGAATGATGACATTAAAGTAAGCATGCGTATTTTTTTATTGTCATCAGCGAAGAAGCAGACATGCTGAATTTTGTAGTACTTAACTAAATAGTAAAACCATTTCACAAACAAAAGATTTTCAGTTTGAAAGACAGGAAGTTCAATTTCAAAAATTTCTCCCTAACCGTCTTCATTGATGGCGTCCAAAAGTGCTCAGACCGAAAAAAAATTATGTTGATGTTGCAAATTTAATTGGCTTTCATGGTCTATTGATTCTGAAATTAGGTAACTGTAAAGGCTAAAATAGCAAACAACTCAAAAAGAAAATAAAATGATTATTCAAATTCTTTAGATTAATTGGTTTGTACTATGGAGGAGCGGATCTAACTGTGGCCCCTTTCACATGAATATCCTTATTTATTTGTCAAATAAAATTTGCCAATAATAAATGTCTTCAGGATTATACTTGTCAATATATACCAAGCTAGAAATATAGGATTTTTTTGACAGTATATAATTTTTTGAACAGTTCAAAATGTTTTAAAAGTGATAAAATAAAACACCCTGTGAAAAGTCTCACAGGGGACTCAGTAAGAGTGTGTGGATTTCTTTTTTTTCTTTTCCTTTTTTTAAGGTACCCAAATTTTTTATTTTTTATTTTTATATCTACTTGTACGTGGATACATAATTCTTTTTTATTAGATCTATCGAAGTCTGAATCTCATTTTTGTTGTGATTTTTTAAAATTAAATATTTTTAATATTCCAAAAAGTTTTTTTAAATGACAAAATTACAGTTTCTTATAAAGATCACTATCAAAAGAAAATCTAATACAATGTATATACATGCATTTAAAAAATTCAAATAGATTTTTTTTGACAATTGCAATTACATAATTATAAAGTCTAAATTAAAGCAGGAAAGTGCACTTAGCTATTATTATGTTATTCACAAGTGTTGGTTTTGAAATTATATAATTAACTATTAATGACAAGGATAACAGAAAAAACTTTTAATTTTGAATTTTTTCCCCCAGATATATAATTTTTCAATACAATAATGTTAGATTTAGAAAATTCTAAAAACCATTTAAATCATATTTGTTTTTATTTTAAAAAAAATTGAAAGATGAAATATACATGTACAATTTTCATTAAAATAAATAAAACAATAATTATAATTAATGAGATACCATTAATGTAAAATAAAAAGAAATAAATAAAAAGAAAAAAGATATGTCACAACAGGGACGTAGTATTAAATGTCCCTTTGTCCCTGATCATGTATCCTTTAGTTTGCAATTTTTTTCTCATTAAAGTTGTGATACTTCTATATTTTCAACCCTTGTGATAGTATCACAGTCAAATGTTGGTCTGATGATTAGATTCATCCAAGGAGTAGATCATCTGTCTGTAGTTTGGGTCCCAAGTTCGTCTTCTGATCTGGTCTTGACAATAATATTGTTCCTACTTTAGATGACATCATAACCATGTAATGGGAGTAATAACAGTTGAGAAATGACTTGAGGTTTCTAGATAAGTGTACAGTTTTTCAATAAGTATATAAATCAAGTAGTGAAAAAAAAGAACTTGGTGTTCAGAAAAAGTTTATGAATTGATTATTATTATTATTTTTGATTAATATTTGTTGTATTAGTATTTTGGAACAAGTTTACTGTTACGTGTAAAACTATTAAATTTTGAGGTGTAATTGGACCAAGGTGTCTCTCATTTCTTGGGCCCCGTATGTTGAACCCATTACCGGTCTGTAGTGGAACCATTTTATGTAAGAACTGTCTAACGCTGTGTATGATTTTATGTACGAGTTAATCTAAAGTAATGTAAACACACATGGCTGCAAGTGCAGCACACTGCAAGCAATTTTTCTTATAGTTAAGCTCGATCCACTACAGAGTAAGTTTCACATATATTATAAATGATAAAGATATATGTTTATTTACTTATTGTTGACTGTAAAGTAGGCAATTTCACTTATTAGGCTATTTTTATGATCGGAATGTAATGTAAACAATCTACAGCTATAATATTTTCCCGCCATTATTGTCCATTGTCTTCAAGCAACTTGTGTAGAATTTGTGTTTGTATCTCATAGTTATGTGTTGTTTTTGTTTTGTTTATTGTAGTTTTTTACCTCTTCCGAGAGTCTATAATAAAAGCAAGCAAACATTATACGGTCCAATGGCCCAATGCATGCCCCTCTTTTTTTCCCACGACGTTCTTTGACTTTAAGTGCTCTGGCTAGACAATCATTCATCTCAAAATGAAATATCTTGCATTATTTGAATAAAAAGTTATGAGGTACATGTTAGAGATGGGAAGGCTTTTTTTTTCAAGAGAACTGAGTTCTTTGTTATGATTTTCTGATACTGACCATAGATCTGCATGAAGCGAACCCTTGGCTTTAGGTCTATGTATTGACAATTTCAGAATTTAAATGATCAACTGATTTATCATTAAACAATAAAATGTACCAATTTTCTCTTCACGGCTCCGCCCTCACTAACGGTCACACCGTCTAACATATTAAATTTATTTCATTGACAAACAAAATCAGGAAAAAGAATTAAAAACCGAAAGATTGTGTTGTTTTGATAGTCTTGATTTTATTTAACATATGTAATATGTGTTAGAAAATCATAGGTACTAGGTAGAGGCTTTGTTGAAGTTTCCGTTGTCGATAGGTAGCGCCTTATGGAAGTTTCCGGTGTTGATAAAAATCGGACACATGCCATAAAGCGGCTAGCGAAGCTTAACGCTTAAAAACTATAATCTAGGAAATTCAGAGATGTTCCAGAGCAAAGCCCTTTTTCATCAATGCACAAGTAAATCAGTTGTTTTCTAAACATATTAAAGGTTAAAGTTAAAATTTGTGAAAGGGGAAGGGTGTGTCATTCAAAAGTGTCCAGGAATTCGAAGCTTAAATAATTTTCAAATAAAATAAGTTCTTGGCTATGTTAAGGACTTTCAAAGGTATATCAGTCTATGCAGAGCTTCGTGAAATGGATTATGACGTCATGGTGAAACAATAGAGATGAATCTCGGCGAAATGAATAATAATTTTCTTTTTCATATACTCTTAAATACCGTGAAATAGTGTAAACATAAATTAATGTGTTTCTGATGTTGTCATTAAAACACTATATGAATTTAAATTCAAAGCCAACATGATTTCGTTGTACTGACAGAAATGACGTCATAGGCTAGTTTGATACAAAGTTTCTCTCTACTTGAGATGCAGATCAAGCTATTAAATTGCAACTCGTTAATATGAAAATTGACACTTAATAAACGCAATCTAACTAAAATTTAATATTGAACAATTCTTTTGATATATTACTCAGTATCTCAAAATTTAAAATGCATAACAAATAAGTCTCTTATAAAAAAGCAGTTATGTTCTTTTATACGTACTACAAACACATGGACAGCCCTTCGAAAATCTCAAGAACATCCGCTTAACAAAAAATTATGATATTTTATACACATGTAGAGCTCTATTGTCCCTAAGATTTTGAAAAGTGAGGTGTTTTAGATCAGGTTTTGCACTGTTGATTTTCCCCCGTAAGTCTACATTATTTCAATGCGTTAAGTTTAAGTTCAGAGATTTTATAAAAAGGCAGCTAAATTTTATCTTTGAACTTTTACGATCTTTGTTCCCGTACATATTTTGTTTTAGATAAATTCCTTAATTTGAAAAGTGCTGGGAGCAACTTCCCCATGCACGTGAACTATGTATCGAATTTAGCCGTCTATTTTTATCAAGTGACGTGACAACCAGCGGATGCTCTTGAAGTTTTTTTGACCGGACTCGGTTGAGACCCTGTACATACATATGCATTAGTACAAATCCCATTAGATTACAACTCATTCTAATAAAAAAGATATCAACATTATCTTAATTCTGTTGGAGTATTTTTAGGCATATTTCCTAAAGACGGCCTTAACCTAGCTGTGTATTTAAACATATTTTCATGCTGAATGCTAATTGCAATTTATAAGTTGTGAGATACAAAATATTGAGAAAGGATTATGTTCATATCTTATACATTGTACATATATTTAGATAGTTTATTAGAGAAAACATCAATGGCAAACTAACAATAAAGGATCACTTCATTATAAATAGGGACCTGACCTATAGGACCGAGCTTGTTTTTATTCTCTACAAAAAGCTTGTCAATTTCCGTTCTGATTAATGACATTAGGCTGAATACATTTAACAAATTGGTTTTCCTAGATCTTTATTTCAGTGAGTAGAAATAGGAGGAACCCTTTTTATTGATGTTCTGAGTTTGTTATCTCCAAATGTAATAATTGATATTTGTTTTTACTTCTCATTGTGCATAAAGGTAACGTCTACTGTCTCTGAAATTCTTTTCTTTATGTGTCTAGGCTATTTATCTGTCGATATAATAAAAACTTTTCATTAATGTGTGCAAATTATACATGTAAAGGTCTAAATGAAATCCAAGGTTGTGCATTTACTGAAATATGTAGCCACAACCAATGTGATTAAAATCTAAGGAATATAAACAATTGAAATTCGTCGCAGCTCAATCCTGCCAAGAATACCCGTATTGAGTAACACACAGTGATTTATTCTTGTCCTCGGAGAAATTTACTGAGGTTCGTTCCACCTGACTGACAACTGTACCTTGGTTTGTTACGATTTGATATCTCTTTAGTGTTTCGGCATTCTCAAAATATAAAGTACACGACCCTAAAAAACGTACCCCAGGAAACGCCAATGAATTCAAGAGTGCCCCCTTTTCTTACCAGTTTTTTTTTCATTGATAATAAGCCGCAATTCGAAAATAAGCCGGTCTTAAATATATGCCCCCACTTTCTTACTAAAATTTAAAATATGCCGCGGCTTATATTCAAGATTTTAGGGTATACATCTAAGTCATAAAAGTTTGTCACCATTTTGTTACTTTTACTGTTCGTCAATTTTTCAAATAGATATTCTTTGAAATTATACAACACTTTGTTATTTCAACAGTACGATAGGCATTTAGGATGTCTAATTATGTGTAACAGATTGATCCTTTTTCTGTGAAGAAAATTCGGTTGGAAAAGTATCAGCCAATTTGATTGTTTTGTTGTTAGTTTAATTTTTACAGGACTTTAGGCAGATCCTAAGTAGGCAGATCCTAAGTACAAGTTTCAGACAGTTTTTTGTACTTGCTACATGTAAGTATCAACCCTTTTGGGTTTTTTCATTTTAGTTTCGGCTTTTACCATGCAGATGACGATTTTTTTCCATCGTTTTTTATTTGACATCTAGCAATGTATTTTTAAGCATTCCAGATTTATCTTTTTTTTGTGAAGTAAATTCGTTGAAAGAATATCTGCCAATGTTGTTTCGGTATAAGTTGATTACTAAAATATTGTGAATTTTTACATTACTTTAGGCAAGTTCTAAGTACAAGTTTCAGGCAGTCTTTTGTACTTGCCAAGTTTAAACCCGTTTGGGTTTTTTTCATTTTAGTTTCGGCTTTTACCAAGAAGATGGCAATTTTTTTCCATCGTTTTTATTTGATGTCTATGAATGTATTTCAATGCATTCCAGATCGACTTACTAGTATCTTTTTTCTGTGAAGGAAAATCGTTGAAATTGTTTGCCATTTTGTTTGTTTCGGTATAAGTTGATTACTAAAATATTTTGAATTTTTACAGTACTTTAGGCAAGTCCTAAGTACAAGTTTCAGGCAGTCTTTTGTACATGCCAAATTTGTACCCATGCAGGTCTTTTCATTTTACCCCGGCTATTTATTTTCCATCACTTGTTTATTTGATTAGTCTATAAATGCATGTTGATGCGTTCCAGATTTATTCTTTTTCTGTATCAAATGAAAACAATTTGTTGGAAAAATATCTGCCAATTTGTTTGTTTTGGTATTAGTTGATTAATAAAATATTGTGGATTTTTACAGTACTTTAGGCAAGTCCTAGTTTCAGGCTGTCTTTTGTACTTGACATTTAGCCTTTTTGGTTTTTAATTCATGTTAGGCCTACTTTTACCTTGATGATTTTTATATCGATTTCTCTTCATGTTGATTTACCTATTCATGTTCGATTCAATGGTCCAGATTATGGAAGAATTAAAAAAATCCACATTTTATTTTTAAAGGTACAAGTTTACTGTTTGTATTTGCTATCCCCTTTATATGATATTGAGTCTTGTACAATTAGTTGTTTTTCATTATTCATTTATTAAGGATTTATTGTTCTGCAACTGCACTTAGATACATTATAAGCCCTTCAAGTACCTCGTTTGTAGTACTGATGAACACATTTAACAACAGCCGAGCAGGTAGTTATCTGAGGAAAAAGCACTACAGCCTTCTTGGGAATTTGACACGGTGCGAGGGGTGTCGGCTTCAAAGGTGGTGATTTATTACCTACGTCAGCCTTTCGTTTTATGTGGCGGATAGTTTTTACTGATCAGCAGCGGCTTACTGATGTTGACTAATGGCTTTTGCAGTCGCACAATGGATGCTTTTTTTGGCTAACGGCAATTCGGGAAATACAGATCTTTTCCAAAACACTTTTGGTTCTACTATTTACTATATTTCCGGAAAATTTTTGTAAACAACTGTAGGTGATACAGGGTGTTTTATCGAAAAGCGGGAGAATCAATGAAGTGAAAAATTAATTGTTAGAAAAGGTTCATCACTTTCTAGTCTGTTGTATTTGATTTACACATTGTACTGAGCGATGAAATAAAGTAGTTATAGTAATGTTAAATATCAATGTGCTCAAATACGTTGTCGTGTAGGCTAACTGACTCTTACAGTTAGAGCCTTCACTGGCTAATGTGAGGTCTTTCAATTCTTGTTCATTGTCAATTAACGCCGAAGCCTTTTACAGTTTATATTTATACATAATATATTGGATACATACTTCTTCCTTATAACCAGGTCCAGTCCAAAGACTATTTCTACCTACGTAGGTATTAATAGCTACCTAGGTATTTAAAGCTACCCAAAGTAGCTATTTTTACCTACTTTCTGCTTTACTTGCATTTTGTGGCCAAATGCAGGAACGGCGCAACATGGTGGGCACAAAATTTCTTGATACAGTCACACTGATGATGAATATGACAAAAATTTGGCCACAAAATGAAAACTTCGTATCTTATCAATTTTGCATAGAAAGTAATGTAAAATTACCGATTCAGGAAGTAATCATTTTATATTTCCATTTCCAATTGTTTTCTCTATTATAAACACTACAAAAGTGTTTCTTGTTTATTTCATGATAATACCCTGTGGTATGTATATTTCTCTATTACTGAAATGTCAGGTGTCAACCTGCATGTATATCACTGGCGTATAAATATACTCAAGAAAAAAAGATGTTTTAATTGTTTACTTAATAATTTGATATGATATATATTTTTTAACAAACAAAATAAATCGTGAATTATCTTCGGCTCGAAAGCAAGTCACTTGTGCAACGCTGTCCACTATGACCGAGGCCTCGCGAGTCCGAGAACACCACTTCCGTAACAGCCACGTGGAGAAATTGACATTGCCCCATGGATCTGCACGTACTCCATCATCTGATACAGACATCGTCCCTTAGTCATTAACATTCGACTTCTTAAGCAACTCAACTTCTTCTGTTATTATAACATCCATACAAATCGGTTTCCTGACCATGCTGACCAGCTCCCGTTTCAGCAACATTGCATTCAATATGGCGGCGGCGAAGTGACATAGTGCCTATTCATGTTCGTGCTTCCGACAACCTAAATCTAGGTCACATATATAATTAAAGTCAACAAGATTACTTTGATCATCATTTAAAATTCTTTTGTTGTTTATTTTATTAATGTTGATATTTGACTACGGTAAATATAAATAGTCAATAAATTTGTTTCGTTTTTGGGGGGACTATTTTTTATAGTAAAATTTGACGTCATGGGGCCTTGTGCATTTCAAATCTACTCAATTAGACGGTATTTCGATTTATTTTATGATGGTTATTTCAAGTAAAAATGGAAATATAAGGAATCACTGTCTAGTTTTGAGGGTATGCCAGGGACATCAACAATAGTGGGAAACATGGGATAATTTTAGCATAACGGGCTTCGCCCGTTATGCAAATTATCCCATGTTTCCCACTATTGTTGATGCCCTTGCATACCCTCAAAACTAGACAGTGATTCCTTAATTAGCCAAAATTTTGTCGTATTCATTATTAGTGTGACCGTATAAAAAAATATGGTATTCACCATGTTGCGCCGTTTGGTCTTTTGGTCGCAAAATGCAGAAATTATATAAAGTAGGTAAAAATAGCTACTTTGGGTAGCTTTAAATACCTAGGTAGCTATTAATACCTACGTAGGTAGAAATAGTCTTTGGACTGGACCTGATAACTTTAAATTTCCATAGCTGTATATTTACCAACATTATGCCAGGAATAAAGGAGTAAAGCCCAACAGTCCAAAACAAGCCAGGCGAAAAGACCACATCGTGCACAGAACGGAACTGATGCTGTGGCTGTCGATACAAGCACTCAACTCCTTGATGTTCTTCCTGAAACCTTGGCTGCATTAAGGAGGTGTTAGCAGAGATAAAACCAATACTGCAACATCAGGGGAGTATTTCTGTTCATAATATGGGGGGGAGAAAGGGGAAATAATGCTTCCACTACATCAAGCAATAGCTTAACAGCAGGTCCTTCTGGGTCAGTTTGTCAAATAACAAATAAGTCAGTGGATGCAGGTACCTCAGGATTGGTATCAGGAGCTGTAATCGAACACAGTTCACAGATTGTAGGTACTGAACTTCCACCTGCAGCAAATGTCGGTAAAAAATCAGGTTTTGTTAGCTCATTAGCACCGATAGAGGCAGCTGTTTCTGATAAAATAAAACCTAAATTTGGTCAAAACAATATGTTGATATGGCTCTGTTTTAAAAGAAGGAAAAAAGGGAAAGTAAATATTCTATCAAGGGAACAGGATCAGACAGGTAAGGTGGTAATCCACAATATGCGATCCACAGATGACGATGAAGTTAGAGATGGTTCGTTATCCCTGCATGACTGGGTAACTGCGTGGAATAGGTATGTGACAAAATAAATATATTAAAGATACACCTGCACAGCCAAAGATTGCAAAACACATGGAATCAGTAAGGCAAATTGCAGAGGAAAAGGGGGATTGGAGAAAATATGAGATGGAGTTCAGGGAACTCATAGAACAAGGTTAGGTAGAATGAGGTGATGTCCATATGGAGATATATGTTAATGCTTGCCTCAAACAATCAAAAAAAGAAGTCAAGCAAAATAACAACAGACCGTTTGTCATTTAGTACGTATGAGGAAATCCCTTAGGTGTCATGCTTTGCCTATCACAAAGCTGGAAGGTATTGTAGGCTCGGTTCATCATGCAAATTCCAGCACAGATGTTATAACTGTGGTGGCTTCCATCCAATCTATGTATGTACAAAATCAATTCAACGGCCATTTCGTTTCTTGGACAAATCCAGAACCCAAAAACTATTTCAAGGAAATGGCACATCAACCAACACAAGTAATGCTGAATCAACACTACTCTTGGCATTACAAAAGCATAGTATCTCATTAGACTAAACAAAGAAGTAAAAGCAGATTTATGTACTTGGTTAGCCTTCTTGGAAAAAATTAATGGTAGGTCAGTTTTCTTACCAGATGGGTGGGTTTATTCCAATGAATTAAAACTGTATACAGACGCTTCAGGATCTATAGTGTAACAGGGTTTCGATAGAAAAACAACTCCTGTGGCTCAGATTCTCATATATAATTTATTAAAGATGTTGAATGCATTACATAAGAAGCAAAAGTCCTGAAAATATCAATAACAAATTATAAGTATTTAGAAAACAAATATATTGCATTTATAATACATGAATATAGATACGATTTACTTTATAATAATAGATCATAAAAAATATTACATGTTATACCATGTTATACTGAGTACTCAATGAATACATGTAAAAAGAAAAGTAAGAGTTATGCCCCTTACATCGACGTATTGAAAATAAGAAAATGAATCAAACAGAACTATTACAGTAGAATGAATAGTTCACAAATCTATATACAATAATATATACACACACAATTAATAGAAAATAATATTAGGTATACCTGATTGTGGATCGGGGCTCAAAACAATGGGCCACCCGATAAATAATGGGTCTTGATTACTCTTCCATTAAACAATAATTACACTCTATATACACTACTGCATTACTGATGTTTTATTCACATACTCAACGAATTTATACTTTATCTTCAGGTAATAATGATAAAGTAGAACTCAGTATAACTTCATAAAATTACATTAAAAATCAAAGACGATGAATTATCGGAAAATATAGAATTAGATTAGATACAAGAAATAGAAGTCAACTTACAGTCTCTATCCTGAGGTATCGTCTCAAAATTATCAATTTGCACTGATGTAAATATTTATGTCAATATAGTGACCAAAATATAGATCTAACTTTCTCAATAGTCCCTTGTAGCTGGTTTAAAACTAAGCACTCATCGCCATGAACTCGTAAACATGACGTCATACTGGTAAAAATGACGTACCTCATGTGCTGTTAGAGGCAAATTGAGAAATTGTTTATCAACGAAAAATGTGTTTTATTATTAAACGGAATATTATTTACAGATTTAAATAGTCGATTAATACCAAGGTATAGCCTTTGTTTAGTGCAATTGTTCAATAGCTACAAATAGAATGTATTTTATTCATTATATCGTGTTTTATGTATAGGTAACGAATATTTTACATCGAGATGCCTCATAAAATCGTACTTTCGCAAGGGCATACACTGCATAGATCTGAACCATTTCTTGAATATAGATAAAAGATATATTCCTTAACTTGAAAAGTGCTGCTGCTTTCTTTAAATCGAGGCCGTGATTTTATAAGTACACAAAATATTTGGTAAAATTCTAATATATTTCGACATTGGCCTATTTACTTAAACATTTATGTATTAAAACGCGAATTCTATTCAAAGCAGCAGCACTTTCCAGAAACTACAAAGTACACGAAAACAATAAATAGCTTGAATTTTTAATTTCTATTAGGGTATGCCCTTCCGATATTGAAATTTGTTAATGACCTACATTCCGTGTACCTGCTATGCGTTCATCACTTGACTGTCCATCGATGGGACCAAACTCTACACAGTACAGAGTATAATATACTATGCCATTTCCATAAGTATTCAAGTTCTGTGATAATAAAATTGCTGAATAGAAGTGAATTCAATTTTAAAAATTTTCCGTTTTTTGCATTTTCCGTTGATGTCTCATAGTAAGCCTTAACAGTGCTGCGTAACTAATTATAGCGATTTTTAAATAAGTTTGTTCATGCATTCTTTTGTAATTTTCATAAATAGCTATTTACCTGCAAATTTGATAGCGAAAATACCGCAAAATTTTTGTTTTTCGCGTTAACTCTGCAACACAGTAACATTTCAAATGATGGAGAACCCTGGAATATCATTCTGTAAATAATATTTTATTTATAATAATTAGAGAATACATATTTTGTTGAGAAAATATTATTTGATCTGTCTCTCACTGCAACTACGTCACTTGTAAGAAATGACGTTATATTTACAAGTGTGCTGCCATCAGTGAATTGTTTTTAACTTGTTATGTGGGATTTAACTAACGACAAAACAACACACTGTAGTTAGTTTTTTATGCAGTGTGATGATTTCTTACTGGTTAGATTAGCAGATAAACTCAATTTTTGGTAATTTAAAGAAATGTTGTTTGATGTATATTGTGTATGATGTCATAGTCAAGTTTTCCCGTACAAATTAGCTCCGCCTCCTTTTTGTAACCTTGACTGTGCTGCGGTCTTGTTTTTTACATCGTTTTTTTCTCGCAAGCCGCGTCCAGTTTATTGGTTTATTTGGGAGATAATTTTGTAGGCCAGATAAGAATTCCTCTTTGTCAAATTGATATTTTTTTACCTATTTTTATCTATTTGCAGTTTTTTCAAAGTTTTTCTTTGCTGCATCTTTAGAAATGAAACTGTGCATCACTCTGTCATTGTCATGCAAATTGTATGATTTACCTAAGGCCAGAAAGTGCATAACATCAACATTATCTTCTGCAGTTGCTTTTTCTACGATTCTGTTGGATGACTTTACATTTTGAACTATTGAATTTCTTTGACTTTCAGGAGAGGTAATTTTTGTCTTGATGTTTTGACTCAATTG
>NW_026926073.1:0-10634 GCF_032062105.1 Saccostrea cuccullata | reverse complement strand
AATTTGATTTTGATTAAAGAAATGATCATAGAAGTCTTGTTGTTGACGCTTTATTGCTGGCCATCGTTGGTGGAGGGAAAAACAAGATTGTCACCGCGTCCCAGTTTGGAAGATTTTCGGAAGGACTTTGTAAGTGTTGCCCACTGTAAAGACGAATAATGACCCATCGAATAATGACCGGGGGGTCATTTTTTGACCGACAAAAAATGACCCCCACCCGTAGAAAAAAATCATTTTTTGTAGAAAAGGGTCCTAGGGGGTCATTATTTTATATCACAGGAAGAAACGAGACCTTTCAGTTAAAATTGAAAGGTGGCTTTCAGTGACTTTTCAGTTGCCATTCAGCCACTGAATGGCAGGTACATTTCAGTGACCTTTCAGTTGCCTTTCAGTCATATTTCAGATACCTTTCAGTCACCATTCAGCGGACACATTTCAGTTATCTTTCAGTGACCTTTCCGTCAACTTTCAGTGACCTTTCCATCATCTTTCAGTGACCTTTCTGTCGTCTTTCAGTTACCTTTCCCTTATCTTTTAATACACATTTTAGTATCAAATCAGTGATTTTTTTTCACGGGCTTATTAATTTATAATCAGTAGTTTTTCCTTAAAAATATTTTGCATAAATTTATTATCCAATCTTAACTGTGTATTTGTTTCATTATTGTGATAAAGGTACCTAAAACTTGTAATTACGGTTAGATGTTCAGTTGTATTTCAAGTGTTTACCAAATGTTAAAAGACATATATGGCATATTTTTTTTTATACGTTCGGACTAACTAAAATAAGAAGAATCTTTCTATTTCTTTTGATACTTTAAAAAATGAAAAGACTCTTGTAAATTATACAATTTAAATCAATCGCGTTTCACAGACTTGGAATTAAATATCACACACATGTAGTTTAAAGTCAATTTAACCATAGAAACGAGGAGATATTTAAGGTCAAATTCGGCGAAAAATTTGATTTGAACGTATAAATATAGCAAATATCCTGTAAATCTACACTTGATCTTGTATTTTTTTTTTAGATCAGATATGTCGTATACTTACTGGTATAACTTTAAATTGCGATTATAGACTTTTAAAAATATGGCATAACAATTATTTATTTATATGTTGCAAAAATCTACACTTGATCTTGTATTTTTTTTTTTAGATCAGATATGTCGTATACTTACTGGTATAACTTTAAATTGCGATTATAGACTTTAAAAATATGGCATAACAATTATTTATTTATATGTTGCAAAAAAAATGATAACAATTCAACAGAACTCGTAAAATTCAAAAAGTGTGGACTCATAAAATTCAAAATGGTATTTAATTTTCCAATTAGATTTAAAAAACAAAAAAATTCTTCAAGTGATAAAAGAATAATGATCCGATTCTCGAAGCAAAATTCAATAAAGTGTCATATGAGTTTGTCTATGTTTTTCTTTCTGTAAATCTCTAATTCGGTGATAAACATTTATTTAATAACTATTAAATTAATTAGAAATCAATCTGAATTAAAATTGGAGGCTATCGATCATAATGCGATTTTAATATAAACAAAGAAAATGTTATCTTATTTTTGCAGCTCTAATATAGATTTCATTGATATTATTGATATTATTACATGTAATACCTTTTCTGGAAGAACCTTGATATAAATTCCGTTTCTTAATTGTCAAAACCGCAGGGTATTTCAACTTTTGAAAGACATCATTAAAATCATTTTACAGGAATAGAATAAATCATTTATGTATGTTTCTTGTGGAAGAAACTTAATTTTGCAGATTATAGCTTTTTAAATGATACTGTTTAAAATAATTTGATAAATTTCTAGATCTAGAAATAGAGAGTTTAATACGATCTCCGAGGAGAAGATTTCTTTGACAAGAACCATGAGAACAGGTGCCCGTCGCCGATAATTGTCATCATCCCGATAAGAGATGTGTATTTAATCAAGTCTGTCCCCAAAATCCGCGCAATTAACATAGAATATACAAAATATATACAAGATATATACACATCGCAACTCCTCGATACAACAGGTGAACTGTGTTCCATTTCGATTTCTACAAATTGATTGATTTTACTTCCATTATTTTTTATTAAGAAGTCATAGCTCAATTGATAAGGTCATGGACTCGCACACTGGCGACCCGGGTTCGACTCTGGCATTGTGAATAATTTTTTTTTTCTTGCATTAATTTTTTTCTTCATTTTTTATTCGAAAATATATAAACTAAATGCTATTAAATCAGGAAAAAGTGAAATAAAATTTTTAAGTTAAAAAATAAGCTGATTATTTAATAAAAAGATGAACTGAATGATAACTGAAAGGTCACTGAAATGTACCTGCCATTCAGTCGACTGAATGATAACAGAATGATCAAGGAAAAGTCAAGGGAAAGGATCTTTTCAGTGACCTTTCAGTGACCATTCAGTGGGCATTCAGTTACCATTCCGTCGACTAAATAATGGAATTTCATCTTGTGTATGTTAGTCCTATAAAATAATGACCCCCATTGAAAAATGACCCCCTTTAAAGTGATACAAAATATACACTCTTTGATATCTTTTTTACAGCGAAACTAATTTTTACATTTTCTGTAACCAGAAAAATACAAAAAGTCGTATGAAATAATTAAGAGATTCACGTAGTCTTTCAATGCTAAAATTGTGTTTGAAAAAAGATTCTTTAATTGTCAAGTAAATAAAATTTCTTTTTAACATTCCTCATTATATTGTTTGCTTAAAGAATGATATTCCACTTGTTTTTAGAAATCAAACCAGGCAAAAATCATGTTTAAATACTCTTTAATAGGAAAAATTAAATTTTCCGTCATTTCAACTTTTAGTTTGTTTAAGTTTGGCAAATCCTATTTGACAATGAAAGAGGAAGAAATTTTTATCCCCCCCAAAAAAGAACATTACGTTAAATCAAAAAAAAAAAAATAAATAAATGAAAAGCAAAAATATAAATAAAACTCTATACCTTTCAATAATTCTGAAAGAGGCTCTAGATAAAATATTGAAATGAAGTTAAGCCTTCACACAAGTACTATCATATCATAATTTTCTTCGCCATGATCAAAGCATACTTTAAATGTTGGTGGAGGTATACTTGAAAGTATTGTGGCAAAGTAACAGTTAAAAATTAGTAGAATAGTAGATTATTTTTTGCTTATTTTTAATTCCTTCTTATAGAAAAATAAAAGTAGGGTGGTTTTATTTTGCTTTTGTTCAATATCGACTTCCTCCTAAATAAGAAAGGGGGTGGAGTAAGTATAAAAGACCTAAAAATATGCTCTGTAAAGCTATGGGCTAGTGTAAAATACACAGTCATTCTAATGCAAAAACTATACATGTAGACATAAACTTTTGATTTAGCACACAGTATTCATTACATTTCTTTTAACGTAGAACCTACTTCGTATGACATCATAACTTGTAAATGTGTTAAACCTGTGCTAACCCATTAAGACGCCATAATTAATTCAATGCCACTTTTTCCAGTATTGACAGCTTCAATAAAAATGGTAGAAAATACTGCATTTTGAAATTCATAGAATTCAATCATGCCAACATAATCTTGATTCAATTCATATATTTTTGGTTTATAATGCTTAATGGCAATATATTTCTGGAATAAGAGAAAATATGTAGGCACCTTTTATTTACTAGATCTAGACCTGAAGTTGACAAACCCAAGACTACTAGTATCTAGTGTAATATGAAATTACAATGTACATACAACTTTCGTAATAATTTGAATATTATGTAACCATTTTGAAGGAATGCATAAATCGTAAGAAATCTTTAGTTGCCAGCTACATTTTTTTGTATATAGTGTAATATCTTAATGAAATGTGTCTAAGTCAAAGATGTACGTGTTGTAGATCGTTTGATCGTGTGTACATTTTTGTGATATCTATAATGAAATGATGTGCATTCCATTTAACAATTATTTGTTACCTATTCATATTTTTGGTGTTTGATTACAATTTTTATATTAAATATGATCTTTTAAAAGAAAAAGTACAATTTCTGATAAATATTTAATCTGAAAGTAACCCCAAACAGTCATTTAATTATTAAATCACGTGTAAGTGCAAAAAAGGACAAGAATATGAGTATCGGTAAATAGCCTATCTTTCATTAGTTAGAGGGGAAAGGTATATATTTTAATCATTTTTTGTAATCATTTGGCTATGTTCTTCATCATATTGAAGATTGAAAACGTTGTGACAAAGACGTCTAAAAAATATTTACAAATAATTGACTAAAAATAATAGAGTTCATTTGGGCTTAGGGCTTGATAAATCTTTTACTCTTTTAGATTCTGAATCATTGCATTTACCTTAAAATATAGCTATAATTGTATAATGTTATGAGATCAACATATCATCAGTTTATTCCCAATAAGCTCAGGTGAGCATTTTGGCCAATATGCTTCTTTATTTGCCCCCTAAAAATTTTAGTTTTAATCTACAGGGGGTCATTTTTCTACGGGGGTCATTTTTCTTCACGTGGGTTCTGCAAATTTTTAGGGAAGTGGCACTTTTTCTACGGGCAAAACGGTCATTTTTCTACGTCGAATAATGACCGGGGGTCATTTTTCGCTGTCGAAAAAATGACCCCTGGTCATTATTCGATGGGGGTCATTATTCGTCTTTACACCCACACCTGCCAGGAAGTCGGGTTTATCAAGGGAAAATACAATAAGGGTAAATCTCTTCCTCTCTTCTCTTTTTCCTCTCTCCATATTAATCCCCTATTTGTTTTAGTTTATCTAGATAAAAAAGGTTTTCAAAAGCTTAATATTCGTTGATATTTTTCTAAGGTGATCTTGTCGCTTTTCATGTGAAACTAAAGAAGCATTTTCAGAACGTGGCAACAGGATCCAAACTAAATCTATTGAAACAAATGTTGGCGAGGGATACAATTCCAAAACAGGAATTTTTACAGCTCCTCGATCGGGAAAGTACGTGTTCGACTGGACGGTTATGTCATTTCCAAATAAAGTGTCCGAAACCGCTTTGATGGTAAATGGAGTCAGAAAAGACGTAAATTACTGCCACGATATCAAAGCATGGCCTCACTGCAGCAAAACGACGATAGTGAACATGAATGCTGGAGATCTTGCCTGGGTTGCAGTTTCCTCCAGCAAAGCTGATGTGCAAAGCGGATATACAACATTCTTTGGATTTAGATTATAAAAAAAAATTCGACTGAATCAAATTAAAAATGATAAGCAGCAGATAATATACAAACACACAATAACACAGTATTTTTGTTTCATACCTCATTTTTCTCCTCATACAATAATTGGGAAGTTTTTTTATTTTTAAAGCTGCAATACGGCTGCAAATCTTGTGGTTTTTCATTCAAATAGGTAAAAAGTTGAAGTAAGCATTTTGAGAAAAATAAATATTCTCTCCTCATACAAAATTAACGTAATGTATCTGCCGGAAAATCAAGGATCGTACAACTTAGATCTGTTTACTTATACCACGTGAATTCTAAAATGACACGTGCATACAATGTAGAGTTTACAATTATAATTGGAATATTAGGTAAAAGCAATTCTCAGAATCAAATTATCTTAACTCTCCAGTAAATTAATAATAGTTAACATTTTAGTTTGTATTCAGACAAATTTAACATATTTAAGTACAAATGTTGACGTTTTGTGTATTTGGGTGCAGGTGAAAGGAAAATCCACCAAATCATACGTCATCGCGGCAAAATGTCAAACAAAATATCTTTCTACAGTTCTAATACAATTTGCACTTCAAATGGCAATAATTTTTACATATCATAAGTGCATTTTTATGTTGAGTTTACACTGATTTTTTTTTCTTTGAAAGCCACGGAGATACGAGAAATGATAGCATGTATCAACAATCCTGGAGGAGCCCCACCTGAATGTCGCCGAGATCCCATTTCTTCTTCATGAAATGATTACATTAATCTCCCAACTAAATTTTTGTCAGGAAAGTTGCTTTTTAATCTCAAGCCCTTTTTATACCCCCCGCTTGAAAAGCGGGAGGGTATATAGTAATAGTTAATTCCGTCCGTCTGTACGTCCGTCCGTCTGTCCGTCCGTCCGTCTGTTACGCTTTGGGGTACCCATCTCTTATCCGCAAGTCCTCTCACACCACTGAATGAAATTTGATGAAACTTTTACAGAATCTTTATTACATATTGCCATTGTGCACCTCCTATTTTACTTTTTGATCCGACACATATTTTGGGTCTCCCGGCCACAGCAAAACATGGACTTTGTCATTATAACTATATGGAGGCGGGGGGTATCATTTAGTGAGCTCATCGCTCACAGTACCTCTAGTTTGGTTTTGTTTTCCGTTTTGGTCGACTTTGTCAATGTAGCAGGCCTACCGGGCTTCACTCTCTTACCATGCTGTTTTGTTTATGAAAACTATACGCATGCGTGTATAGCATAGAATGTGGAACCTCGAACACGTTGCGATGTATATATTTATGTACCATAAATAATTATCAACTTCAATGAAATAATCAGAATTATTTACTTATGAAATTTGTAATTTTCTGAAAGTGTATAAATTTATGAGTATGAAAAAATTGCAGATCCTATCGGAAAATTTTAACAAGTCTGCGTTTGAAGAGATACGTCGTATTGTCACTTTAAATGTCTCTGCTATGAGACACAGCGAAGTATACGGGATACTAAATATGTCACAATTAGAAACAAAAGATCTGTAATCAACACAAAGGTAAGAATATAGTACAAAATAACATGAATCTTAATATTGCCACGAGTATTATTAAATACTTTACAAAAATAATATTTTTAATTCCTAATTCTACTTTACGGATTGGCTATTACTAAAAATAGTAATAAATCACTAATATTCGTTAGAGAGTTTTCAAATTTGTTGTTTTCGTGATATAAAGAGACCCATGCATTCATGCCCTCAAGGAAACGTAAAATTTCTAATGTACAAACCACTAAAATTATGATTGTAAATAAAAAAAACATATCTCATGAACAATGTATGAAGAACAACATTGCAACATATAATCAAATCGTCTCTTTGTTTACTTGATATTTGCAACTGCAAATTTAGTTGATTATAAGAAAAGTTTATACGCTGTAATGTACTTTAAAAGCACATAAAACAAAATGTGATCAAAGCGGTGTTAAAGAGAAATTTTTATCTCATTACTTCAAACAAAAACTCAAAGTCAAAGTATCGTAAAATATTTTATTCTTCTGAAATTCGACTGAAAATTATCATATAACACTAAAAGATTAAATACACAAAGCTAAGAAAGTTTAAAACACACATACTGTGATTCTTACAACAATTGCTTTTAATTTTATCAGAAACTAGAGGTACTGTGAGCAATGAGCTCACTAAATGATACCCCCCGCCTCCCATAATGTCCACGTGTTGCTATATATTGTTTTACGGTAATGTGTAAAGAGGAATAACTCGTCCTATCAAATGTTATCCAGAAGCTTCTATATGTGACGTCATAGGTAAACATATAATAGCAATGTCCAGTTTTGCTATGGGAAACTTAAAATACGTGTCGAATAAAAAAGTAAAATAGGAGGTGCACAATGGCAATATGTAATAAAGATTCTGTGAAAGTTTCATTAAATTTCACTCAGTAGTATAAGAGGAGTTGCGGATAAGAGATAAAGCGTAACAGACGGACGGACGGACGGAAATACCGATTACTATATCCTCCCACTTTTCAAGCAGGGGGGGGGGTATAAATATATAAAAAGAACAACAAGACCATTGAGCCTTTCTGAATACCCTGAACAATACTCGACAGCTGATGGTTCTGTGCTGTTGGCTGCAACACACCACCAGAATTATAGTTTATTTTAGCCACTTGCTGATTCTGCAGACCAGGTTGATTTATCAGTTGGTTGCTTCTATTTGATTTGCCGATGTTTGATTGATTGTTAGGTTGTTGATTTTCCAATATTGCGGATTATGAACCTTGGATATTTTTTCTGGCATTTGAGTAAATTTTTAGTGTGAAATCACAAATTTTTGTGGGGGATTCATTTTTGTGGTTTTGAAGGTTTGAAGAGACCCACGAATTTATGTTCACCATGAAATGCAATTTTTCACATATATTTCTGCTGAACAATTCTTCAACGACGAAATCAAGTTCCCATGAACTAATATATTTGACCCAAACCACGAAAATTTGACCCCTTGAAAATATATGATTCTACAGTATTTGGTATTTGTTATTTTGCATCTTTGCAAAAAGACAGGAACATATTGTAAATGTCAATTTTGAGTATTTTAATTGACAGGGACATTGAAAAGATGATTATTTTGAGTTTTTTGAGTTACTTTTGGCTCATTTGCGGTAATAAGGTAAATTTTGTGATTTATGATAAACATGATGACTTTAACTTTTCTATCGTTAACTCTTCTTACCTGTGCAGCAATATACCTTCATCGCCTGCATACGGAGTGTATATATCTCGGTTGATTCGATCCGCAAGAGCATGCTCTGTGTATGAATAATTTCTACAACGATGTAAATTATTGACAAACAAATTGATGAAATCAGAATTTAAGCACTCTCATTTCAAGTCATCATTTCCTTAGCTCTATGGTCGATACAATGTCCTTGTCAGCAAATACAATTTATCATTGAGTTAAATGCTGACTGACGTTCTTCATACAAATTGTTAGTCCATTATTTATTCACTGAATTGACGACGGATTTTTACGTTATTCCCCGATCATGACAAGGAGCACACGGCGGGTGTGACACTTAAATATTTTAATCCAGACTGTTGATATGCTTGTTTCTTCAACTTGTTAGTCAATAACTTAGAAATTGTTCATACTTAGAGCATGCTCTTGCGTACCGAATCGACTAAGATATATAAATCCTGTATGCAGTTAATAATGGTATATTGCATTATACGTAAGAGAAGTTGACGATTGAAAATCAAAGTCTTACATTTAAAATTTTTGTTTTGGTAGCAATAGGTCACAATTAAGACTTATGGAAATTTTAATAGATTAATGAAGGAACTAGAATCCAAAGACTACACAAATATTGGTAATATAAAGCTCTTTCAATTTAAAGAAAATAAACTCTGAATACTTGTACGAGAATGGTTTTTAACAGATAAACACCACACCACAAATATACTGTTTTACAGGGTCATCTTAAAAATTATATTTGCTTGCCCTCTCCCGACCAAGGGTAAAATTATTGGGTCCGTAGGTAGGTGGGGAAATTTTTGCAACATATTGGTTGACTGGATAAGAGAAATAAAAGAAGAAAAATATCATGTCCAGCAATGTAAAAAACATGAATCGGGCAATTTCTTTTCAGTCTATCTGGAGAGCTTTAAGTTGCTTAAAGCTGGTCTAGCACAGTTAATTTTTGCACAAAATGTGTATACATGGTGTATTTGTATCCCTTTTAAAGATCAAAATTTTCAATTTATTTCAATTAGGCCTATAAAAAGAATTTATTTTTTCTCAGAATTTAGACTCAGATAAGTGATAATGGATATTGCAAATCAAAGGATTTTTAAACTACCATGTTTTACAGGAGAAAATACCATGTTTTACAGGAGAAAATACTGTTCAAACAACATGTTTATTCCTTGAACTTCAATGTATGCTAACAAAGGAATTGAAGCAGTTAATCAAAAACATTTTCTTTATAACGAAATAATCCAGTCTTGTCTTCAACTATATTTCAATGTGAAGTCCATCTTGTATTTCTTTCAAACGTACATTAAACTACTTAGTCATTTTTTTTTAAATATAAAAATCTCTACAGGGTTAAAGTTCGAACATGTGATTCAAAATCTCCATGGTCTTCAACATAAAGTCCTGCTAGACATATCATTTCTTGTGTCGCAACAATGAACAATGCGGATCTCATTTAAAAAGGGCCAAAGATTTAGGAAACCCGGATCTTTTAACTGGTGTCATAGTTTGATAAATGTGATAAATTCTGTTGAAAATTACGCCCGGGCGATGGAACAGTCATGAAATAAAAGATCTTGATATGGCGCGTAAAACGTTGCTTTATTCGATAATCTTGTGGTGCATTATATTCAAAATCTCGTGATGTAGGTTAAAAATCTTGATATATATACGATTATCTTTTGTTATGCTTTCAATAATATTGTAATGTTCATCACAAGATATTCCACAAACATTACAAGATAATAGAAAATACATCACAAAATTTTGAATATACATCAAGCATTATTTTAAACATACATCACAAAATATTGAACATAAATCACAGATTTTGAATATATTCAACGGATTATCGAATAAAGCAACGTTTTACTCGCCATACCTTGACACTTTGTCGGAATAGAACAAAAATACCTGATGGTTATTAAAATCTTACAGTAAGCGATTAAATGGTTATATGTAAACCATTTTGTTTTCTTTTTTATCTAACATAATTCTGAAATGGAAAAAGAATTAGATTTTACGATCAGTATGTAGTGGTCTTGGCTGACAAAGTAGTTGACTACGTTGACTTTGCTTGCTAGGATCATTACATCAATAATATTTTAGGTGGTCTGGGATTTAATTCTGCAAATCCTACATATACCCACAGCCCAAGGATACTAT